>NC_090248.1:31625322-31690322 GCF_037325665.1 Littorina saxatilis
AAACACTATTTTGGTTAAAGTACATGTACCAACTCAACTCAACTCAACTCACCTCAAATTTTTATTGGCTTCAATTTTCATAGAAGAATTGTCTTGCGCTTGGGAGAAAGTAAGAGTATACCATATAAAAACAGCATTCATATCACATTTCATGTATCACACACAGTAATCACTAGTATAAGCCTACAATTATCACATTTGTACCTGTATCATACATGCAAATAAATAGTATCACATTTCACGTATCACACACAATTATACATTCATAACATACAGCAAGCTTCCATCCCCGTCCCCGCTGCCCGCCCCCCCCTCTTCCCACCATACTCTGTACCTCCGCACGTGGCGTCGACTCCATACAAATGGACATCATCAGTCCATTAGCTAAAATGCACAATGACTAGTAGTGGGTACATGATACTTAATACGTGCTCAACTAGACCTGCTAACTAAAATAATAACAGAACAAAAACAAGGACTGGGCACAACATTTACACGTGTGTGACCTACTTACATCAAGTGCCGTGATCTATAAATAACAATGATTGCGTTTAAAGTAAAACATGAATAATGCCGATGTTTGCTAACAATGTAGAACATAATACTAAGATAAGAATGTATGTGCTTTCATAATATGATTATTTTATAAAACACAGTGGAAATTTGGAAAATAAATTTTTATACGAAACTGCGCACATCGAGTCGAGCTCTGTGGCGTGTGTGTTCGGAGGCAGGAGACCACATGGCTGTGGATATTAATGTTCGGTGGATTAAAAAGGATACCCCGCTTCGGCAGGGCAGAAGGAGGTACAAGACGGTGTGCTGTATTGCTGTGTGTGAGTGTGCTGTGGCAGACCTTCTGTGTTATGTGCATGTTCTATTCTAGTCTGTCCGTAGGCTTCATCTGAGGGCCTATTGTGTACAAGGGAGGTCACTTCCGCCTTATAAACAACACATGTGGAGACCCACAGAAATACCATAGCATCGTAATGAAAGAGGGCAAAAATACTGATACAGCAAGGTAAGACGGTCTAGGACATTATTTTCTAGGACTGACTAAGCAAAGGAACAACATCATGATCTTCATAAGCAAATGATAGTGAGAACAAAACAGAATTCTTACTCTTCTGACTGCTCCCAGTGATTGACATTCAAAACAGACTGTTCTATTCTAAATAGTTGTAAAAAAACTTCATAAGAATAATATTAAACATACATACTTGATTTGTTTAAACATAATTCTAGTGTAAAAGTATACTTTATAAGTTGTGGAGATAATTTTAAAACATTAAGATTAAGATAAAAACACAACAATAACATGACAACATTAGTGTACAATGCATTCCTAGCTAGCTCTGAGAAAACTCCATTGTACATTTTTCAGTTTCACATGCATGCACTAAGTGGTATCATTGAGAACTGAGATGGCGGATGGAATAAACGACTTCCGCATGCGAAGGTTCTACACTTTGCAGCTCTGTATCTACGCCTAGATGGCATGAGTGCAAACTGATCATGCAGGGGGTGCGATTCATCTTCAACGACCTTTCGTGCTTTTGTGGCTGTTCTCTTATGCACCAGTTCATCCAAGCTTGGGAACTGAACCCCAACCACCTTTTCTGCCTGTCTGATCACCTCTTGCCAGATGGCTCTTGTCCTCTACAGTAGCCCCATAGTACCATACCATGAGGTTGAAGGTCAAAAACACTTTCAATGCTGGCTCTGTAGAACATTGCCAGTATTTCAGGGCAGACCTTGAAACTGCTTGAGTTTCCTCAGAAAGTACAATCTTGAATTGCACTTGCTAACTACCTTGGCTATGTGTTTTGACCACGAGAGATCTGAACTGATGATGCAGCCCAAGTATTTGTACTCTTGTACTTGTTCTACCTTCTTCTCCCCTATCACTAGTGGCTCTGTTTCCTTTTCCCCTCTCCTAAAGTCTGTGATCATCTCTTTTGTTTTGCCCACATTGAGGTCTAGGCTGTTCTGGTCACACCACTCTACTAGTTTGTCCACCTCCTGTTTGTACACTGTGTCATCATCATTCTGTATCAGGCCTACCAGAGCTGAGTCATCAGCAAACTTCGAAAGTTTGCCATTGGTGGCTCTACAGTCGTTGGTGTACAGGGTGAAGATTGTCGGAGACAAACAGCAGCCTTGTGGACTCCCTGTACTGATCTCGAGGCTGTCTGAGATGACCCCGTCTACTGCCACGTACTGAGATCGACCCACCAGGAAGTCGATAATCCACTTGATGATCTGCGGACTGACTGACAGTGGGCTAGGTAATATTTCATGGTGGGGCTGATTTTTCAGAGAAATCAGAAAACATGGTTCGCTGTTGTTCTTTTTTGTCAAATTAAGCTATAGGGCCTCAGAGATTCCAACATTAGTTAGTATATGTGGATTTGTTAGCCAGGTATTATGTTGGTGTGTGACAGTTCAGAGAACCATGATGTAATTTCCTGTTTGGTCTGTTTGTCATAAATGTATTTGAGCCTCAGAGATTCCAAACTCGTTTGGTGGGGGTACTGGGTGCCAGGATTTGAGTTTGACACAGAAAACACAATTGTTTGAAGTACTTTGGGCCAGATTTTAATCAATTTCTTTGGTTTGTATTTCAGACTCCCAAAATCTGGTGACAACTTCAGAAGTATGGGATATTAAACACCTTTTACAGGCTGAACAGTGAAGGAGTTGTTAACTCCTGCAAGGAGCAGGCAAGTTCAAGGCTTATGTGTAATTCTCAGTAATCTGACAAATAAGGCTGTGTTCACATATCCTGTTTTTTATGCACAGGAATATGCCTCCCAGGAGGGCAGCGTCAAGGCGGGTAGCCGAAGTGACCCGAGCCGCTGCAGGTCGGCCGAGGGCCAGCAACCAGACAGCCTCGCAGCGACAATCCGGTGGGTTTGAGTCAGCCACAGCAGGAGGGGAAGAAAGCGCCACTGCTTTGGCCGCGGTATTGGCAGAACTACGCAGGCTGGGGGAGCGGCAAGAGACCTGCCAAGTGGCCATTGTCTCGCTCCAGAAAGACAACCAATGTCTGCAAGAAGCTGTTTCGGGTGATCGTGAGGCCATCGCCTCAACATCGGGATCGATGACAACCGGTACCAGCAATTCTACCCTGTCTGGCTCGGTTGCCAACCTGGTCAACACAATCACAGGTGAGGCGGCCACCCAATTGGTGCCTGTTGTTTTGTTCGTCGAGGATAAAGTTAAACGCAGGATCTGGGGCCCGGGGCGTCAATCCACAATGACAACTGAAAAGTTTCAAATGGAAGCGTGTCAATGTTAATTGTAATTCAATCTGACAATGATCTCTTTCCTGCGTTCATGCGGTTGCAAACAGACCAGAATTGGTTCTGTTCTGTTCACATAGTACTTTGAGTTCACTTACATGCAAGGGTGATGCACAGTATTCCTATGGAGAGAACTTCATCTTTAAGTGTACTTCGATTAACTGAAGATATTCAATTGTTTACTTCAATGTGGGAGGTGTGCAATGTGTAAATACTCATCAACTCAGTCAGTAAGATTTATGTGCAGGTGTATGATGCAGAGCTGTCAGCCCCTATGAAGCTTCATGTGTAGCAATCTTGAATTTATAGTGTAGCAAATGGTGTTTATCTTTAAGTATTGCATCATCTTATAATCCACTGCACCTACATGTTTATATGTCAAGACACAAATGTTGCAATAACTGTGTTCAGACAAGAAAACAGCAGCAGGAACAAATGAACATTGTAGAGTGTCTGTATAACGAAGTAGCATTTTCTGTTTTACAAGTAGCATGCTACATCGAAAGCGTAATAGTCTGCAGCTCTAATTGGGCCACTAATGCGGCATGGTGCTTTTGGATTCCACAAGTTATTTTGCATGTTGTTTTTAAGGCAAATATGTCAGAAGCTCCTAAAGAACTTTAGTGGGTAAGCCTGTGACATTGTTGTCCACATAGAGAATACTATATGGTTTCCTATGAAATACCAGTTTTACACAAGTTGTGCTTTTAAATATTAAACTGCGAACAATATTTCAAAACACTAGTGTAAAACTGGTATCAAACAGGAAGCCATGTAGTATTCTGTTTATCCTACATACAGGGTTCGTACAGGTCATGGAAAGTCATGGAATTTGATTTTAATTTTCCAGGCCTGGAAAGTCATGGAATTTCAATTCAAGTCATGGAATTTAACATAAATAGAAAGAAAAAAAATTAACCTTTAGCACGCCAGCTTTCTTTCGAGTTGTTTCTTGACAACAAAAAGTATGCGGAATTGGAACGAATTACCAAGGAAGATCTTCGCAATGAACTGTGTATCGCGGTGAAAAAAATGACAGTTCGTCAAGTCACAGTGTTAGTGACGGTTATGAAACGGAATTTACGAAAGTGCAGATGGATACAAACAGTGGCTGGTCCAGTTTAGTGAAATGACAGGACCAGCAAACATTACCGATAATCTGACTGCGTAGCAAATGCTTGACTTGCTTGTCAAAGAGACACTGCGTAGAAACTGACTCAAATTCAGTGCAAAGCAAGCCAGTGTCAAAACTGGCAGTGACAAGATGTAAAAAGTTTGCGTGTTCGAAAATGGCGACCTGTGGATCTAGTCATGGAAAATGTTATTGAGGCTCATGGAAAAGTCATGGAATTTTGTTTCTAAAAACCAGTGGGGACCCTGTACATACTGTTGCATGTTCATTGCTGTAAATGTCCCTTTGTCGAAGCGCCCAGATTGAAGAAGCTTAAAAATTGAACCTGGATCTCTCCGAATGCCTCGTGTAATCTTTTATGTCAAAGCAAGGAAATGTCACTGGTGTGGTGTTTACGTTCTTAAAATTCTTCCGAGTGTTCAAAGAAGGACGCTTGTTTCGGTATTGGAGGCAGTGAAAAATCAGGTCCTTGTCAGACAAGACCTCTTTACACATGCAATGTAGAGTGAATGGTATTGTTATGACATGAGTGGTATGTCACGTTAGTGTAATAAGTTGTATTCTTACACGCTCCACAAAGGCACAGAGTACGGGGAGCCATCCAGCGGGTTGATCCTGGTGGAGTAGCTGTCAGAGCTTTGGCGTTGAGGCCCACGAGACGTCGTCTGTACCAAGTATCAGGACCAAACGCTCTCTGGCATCTAGACGGATACCACAAGTTGATATCGTGAGTACAGCTACAAATACATACACTGGGCACAAAAAAAATCCTTTTTCAAAATTTGGTGAATGTTGAGTGTGTCCGGTGGTGGGGAGGATGTTGGGGGTTGTGCCAGTTTGAACATGGAATTTGAGTGGATTGATACAGGTGGCATAAGGAATTCTCTTAAACATTATTTTATGACGCTGGAATCTTTCTTTTAAGACCTACATAACCCTGAGATAATAAGGTCTTATAATGGGGGTAAACTTACAGAGGTTATGAGCAGAATATCTTAGAGAACAGCATACCTGCCAATTGCTACGATTTTGGCGCAGCATGCTCCGATTTTGCAGGAATTGCTACGCTGCTACTCTAAGCCCTGAGCTGCTACGCTAAAAAAAAAAAAAAAAATGACAAGCGTGCAAAATGTTCACTTATTGCTTGACAATCAACAATGAACATTGCATAACTAGTCGAGTACCGATGGCTGGGAACCACTCCGTTATGACTCGATATTGTCCACGTGACTTGCTTAGCAAATCGTGAATTTTATTGCAAGCATTCGCATTTCCGGTGACTCTATGCGCCAATTGTGAATTTGATTAGAATATGCAATGCACTTGTTAAGTTGTAAGCTGTGCACAGTGACGGTGTTAGAAGTGGAAACTGGAGGGAGACAGGATAAAAACGGGGAAACGTAAGGGTGGTGAAGATTATGGTGCAAGTTCCACGCCGATGCGGGCAAATCATTTTCAACGATTTTTGCCGAAGAATTCGACAGACTTTGCGTGTATAGGTAATAATACCTGCTATTCCGACTTGGTTGTGTGACAGACGTTTTCTTCCACACGAGATTACGTTGATTGTCTAAATCTACTTTTTGACGGAAGTGACCGAACAACTGTGAATGACGTCTCGTTATATGGGAATGACGTCACAGTCATCGTCACAGTCTGTATCTTTTGAAGCATCGCATTCTTCATGACGTCTTTCTGTGTCTGCATCCGCAAAATGTTTGTTCATTCCGGAATCTTTGTCATCTATGTTCAGAACTCTGTCCTTATAGTGTCAGACAAACAGGCCTCCTAAGCGAACCACTTTCCAAGGGAAGTTAAATTCGCGTATGGAAACAGTACTGTCGTCTAGGGTGCCGTTTTCAGTATTCTGAGCGTTGAAGAATCTGTAAAGAGAAGAAACGATAACAGCAGGAGAAATAAAAGTCGTGTGTGCATTTTATGTTTTTTTTGAGTGACGATTTTGAGTTTGAATCCGTTCTTGCCATGCTCCTAAAGCGTGTAACATACAATCTTGCATACGTTTGCTTTAGTAGTGGCAAAGAAGGAAAGCGTGTGACATTGAACTATGTTTAGACGGTTGTAATGTCGTAGAGCTCTCAGAATCTTACAAACGTTTTTGATGGCATTTTAAATGCGGGCTTGCGATTCAAATTTAAGATTATGCGAGTGCTACGCTTATAAACACCAATTGCAACTCTGACATTGGGTGAAAGTTCCAAAATGCTACTCTTTGGGCTTCACAGGGGTTGGCAGCTATGAAACAGGGTCTTGAAAATGTCTTGTTTGGGATCGTAAAAGGAAGGGCGTCTTCTAAGGGGTAGGTGGGTAACGAAGGTGAGTCGTGTGCAAGTATTTGCTTTTCTTTTCTTTTTATTTTGTCATTTTCTGGATATGTAATGAAAGACTGGTCCATTGATGATTTCCCCACGGAATACAAAACATATTCTGGTTATACCTTACCATTTCTACTGGGTGGTTATTTAAATTTGGTTGCTTGGTGGTTTTTTGACTCACATGCGAAGCAAAAGTGAGTCTATGTACTCACCCGAGTCGTCCGTCCGTCCGTCCGTCCGTCCGTCCGGAAAACTTTAACGTTGGATATTTCTTGGACACTATTCAGTCTATCAGTACCAAATTTGGCAAGATGGTGTATGATGACAAGGCCCCCAAAAAACATACATAGCATCTTGACCTTGCTTCAAGGTCAAGGTCGCAGGGGCCATAAATGTTGCCTAAAAAACAGCTATTTTTCATATTTTTCCCATTTTCTCTGAAGTTTTTGAGATTCAATACCTCACCTATATATGATATATAGGACAAAGTAAGACCCATCTTTTGATACCAGTTTGGTTTACCTTGCTTCAGGTCAAGGTCACAGGAGCTCTTCAAAGTTGGATTGTATACATATTTTGAAGTGACCTTGACCCTGAACTATGGAAGATAACTGTTTCAAACTTAAAAATTATGTGGGGCACATGTTATGCTTTCATCATGAGACACATTCGGTCACATATGATCAAGGTCAAGGTCACTTTGACCCTTATGAAATGTGACCAAAATAAGGTAGTGAACCACTAAAAGTGACCATATCTCATGGTAGAAAGAGCCAATAAGCACCATTGTACTTCCTATGTCTTGAATTAACAGCTTTGTGTTGCATGACCTTGGATGACCTTGACCTTGGGTCAAGGTCACATGTATTTTGGTAGGAAAAATGTGTAAAGCATGTGAGTCGTATGGGCTTTGCCCTTCTTGTTAAACAATAAACACCCCTTCAAGTTAACAGAGAAATAAGCAGAGGGGGGAATACTTTTCGGTGAATACCAAGCTACCTAGTCCTAACAAATAACCACCCAGCAACCAGTCTGAATCCTCGATAGCTCATAGGTTGAGAAACCACACTGTGTGGTCACTGCTTGGTGACTGAAAAGTTCTGAATGCTCAAATATTCGAAAGAGGAAAGAGCTCATACATACTGCATTTACACTATTCATTTCAGGTTTCAACACACAGAATCCAATATAAGATCCATAAGTTTGGTTGTTTTCTAAATCAAAATCTACGTTGTACCAGACACAAGGTCTCAAGGCAAGTAACTCTCATATTTTGTGTAGAAAATAGAGTTGTTCCCATTTTGCATTTGTACAAATAACAAGAAGAGCAAACGCTCGATCGAGTCACTTTCGCAGTTCTGAATATTATATGAGGCATCAGATGGACAGGAAAAAATTGCTATTCACAACACAATGAGTCACGTTCACATAAAATTTGAGCCCGGTCACTTTTATAGTTTCTGAGAAAAGCCCAACGTTAAGTTGTGTGTTGCCGAACAGAAAAGGCTAGTTATCTCCCTTGTTTTTCTGATAACGTTCGTAAAAGGCTACAGATGTAAATACTTTGATGTAAAGAATAATCCTACAAAGTTTCAATCACATCCGATGAACTTTGTCAAAGATATAAAATGTCTAATTTTTCCTTTGACGCTGACCTGTGACCTTGAAAAAGGTCAACGGTCAACGAAACCATCGTTAAAGTGTAGAGGTCATTGGAGGTCACGACTAAACAAAATATGAGCCCGATCGCTTTGATAGTTTCCGAGAAAAGTCCAACGTTAAGGTGGTGTCTACGGACGGCCGGCCGACGGCCGGCCGGACAGACTAACACTGACCGATTACATAGAGTCACTTTTTCTCAAGTGACTCAAAAAGACAGTAATCTGTAGGTCAATTATATTTCACTTCATAAATAGAACTTTTTTTCCCGAGATACTTAAACATGAAAAGAACGCAAAAATATTTGCCTTATCGTCTTAGCAGAACAACTATGTACTTTATTTTATTCGAAATTAAATTAACTGCTATAAAGAGTTTGCAGAATTGGCTATTTTCACAGAACTCTTCAACCATGGATTAATCACATGCTTGTGCAGGTAGACTGGCTGAGTGAATAATACTTGATCAAAATAATTATGTGTGCTGTGGGCAGGCTGTCTGTCTGTCCAAGGACAAAAAATGTAACGTTGAGCTGTTATCTCAGAAGTTTATACAGCTAGACCTCTGAAACTTTGCACACTTTTAGGGTTTGATGATTTCACGAAGTGACCCCAGTTTCGTTGACCCTCATCAAATTTTGGGGTCACAGCGGGGTCATGTTCGTTTAATAAAAACTTAACGTTGATGTTATCTCAGATGTGTTTTTAGCTAGAGCTTTAATAGTACGCACACTTCTAGGTTTTGATAATCTACCAACTTGACATAAGATTGTGGGCGGGGATGTAGCTCAGTCGGTAGCGCGCTAGATTTGTATCCAGTTGCCTGCTGTCAGCGTGAGTTCGTCCCCACGTTCGGCGGGAGATTTATTTCTCGGAGTCAACTTTGTGTGCAGACTCTCCTCGGTGTCCGAACACCCCCGTGTGTACACACAAGCACAAGACCAAGTGCGCACGAAAAAGATCCTGTAATCCATGTCAGAGTTCGGTGGGTTATAGAAACAAGAAAATACCCAGCATGCTTCCTCCGAAAGCGGCGTATGGCTGCCTAAATGGTGGGGTAAAAACGGTCATACACGTAAAATTCCACTCGTGCAAACCACGAGTGCATAAGAAGAAGAAGACGACATAAGGTTGATTGACCTTCGTCACAGCCCACTTCGTCAACATCACGGGCCAAAGAATCTAGACACAGCCATCGTCGAACGCTGAAGAAGAAGAAGATTGACCTTCGTCAAGTTTTGGGGTCACAGGGGGTCATGTTCGAATCAAAATATCTTAACATTGATGTTATCTCAGGTGTTTTTGAAGCTTGAGCTTTGAAACTTTGAACACTTGAAGGATTTGATCATCTACCTACGTGACCCTAGTTTGGTTGATCCCTGTCACATTTTGGGGTCACAGTGGGGTCAAGTTTGTAAAAGCTTTACATTGCGGTTTTCTCAGTTATTTTTATTAAATTTCACTGAATTGTATGTGTTATTAACCAGCTGACATTACCAAAATTTTGCTTATTTTTATCAAATTTTAGAGTCCCAGCAGTTAGTGGAATCCTCCTTTTAAGACCTACAAGACCCTTAAGGCTTATGGACATGACGAAGAAAAGTCATATAAAGCAATTGCTTTTCTTGATTTATTTCTTTGCAAAATTGAAGAAAGGTGGATTAAATGGGTTACACACCTTTTCTCAATGATATATATTAAAAATAATGGTCTTGATTCTCGGTCATGAAAAAGCACTTTGACCATTACTTTTTAATATTTACTGAGCATGTTACCTGTACTTATTTCCCAATAACTCTTTAATCAGAATTTGTGTGGTGAAATCACATATGGAAACGGATCTCTGTTTGTTATATTGCAGGTGGAAAATGGTGATTCATGGGGCAATCGATGGCTTTAGCCGGGCCACTACCTTCCTCCATGCCACCGAAACAACAGGTCAGAGACCGTTCGGGATCTGTTTTTGGGTGGAACCCAACGCTTTGGACTCCGCATGGACCATGGTGGCGAGAATCTGGATGTCGTCGCCCTCATGAATGAACACAGGGGAGAAGGGAGAGGCAGTGCGATGCAAGGCCGCAGTGACCATAACCAAAGGATCGAGCGTCTCTGGCTCGACGTCTGGAAAGATGTGGTGAACCCTTACCATGACCTGTTTACTGCAATGAGAACACCACAGGCAGAAGGTGGTCTGGGGATACTGAACATGGACAATCCCATTCACTTGTGGGCCCTCCACTATGTTTTTCTGCCCAGGCTGAACCGGTCCCTACAGTGGATTGTGGAACAGAAGAACCACCAACCCCTGAGGACAGAGCGCAACAGAACTCCCCTGCAGCTCTTCTTCAGGGGGATGCTGGAGAGACGAGCCAGCACATCCACAGCAGTACAGGACTTCTGGAAAGGGAGAAGCCTTCAATCGATAATCGAGGACCATCCTTTGCCAGACAGTCGTTAGGATGTGCCTGCCACGGCTTGCCCCCTCTCTGAGGAACAGCTCGTGCAACTAACGGAGCGCATTGACCCTCGGAGTGGGCCACCCACCAATCAACATGGTCAGATGTTGTTCTCCAGTTCGTTGCCAACATGCTCGAGTAAAAAAAAAGTTAGCTTGTGGACACCCCAAACCTGAAGTGTATAGCAGACCTGTGAACCCATACGATTTTGCCATATTTTGTACGCTTGATTGTCCAGACTACAAGCAGATTGGTCAGTGGAATCACAAGAAAAATTCATTGTCTACTTTTATTTACAAGCGCATTCCAAAGCCGATCCAGTGTTTTGACACGTGATTACTGCTTTTGTCAATGAAAGAAGCATTCGTTTTAAATTGTAAACTTATTAGGCTACTTGCCCTATCCGCTCCAGCCACGTAATCGTGCAATAAATCTGCAATATCTTGCATGGCGTTGGGAGGTGTGCCTCAATTTGCGGGTTTGCTTTGAGACCTCAGAGTAAGGATGTGTCTGGGTGCAGACACTTCGCCTTCAAAAAAGTTAATTTGCACTGAGCAGCATTGGGCTGCAACAATGAAAGCCTCAAAAACAATCATAAAGTTTGTTCAAAGTACCAAGCATGGTAGAAGGTATAAGCAACTGTTTTTTTCAAATTGGTTTAAATCTGCGCTCTAATTCTAAACCAATCTTTGTAAAGTGGAAAGTCATTCAAATAAAGCGAAATTATGTCCGCTGTGTATTTTATTATTTTTAAACACAGGTACTGCACCACGAAAACAATATTGCTAAAAAAAAAAAAAAAAAAAATATGTACACTTTGTGAAAGAAAGTTGTAAAGAAAGTTTTACACAATGATTTGCCATTAGGTTACCTGTTTAATTGCACCAAACAGACATGGGATTCTTCCGTAAAATTACGGAATTCCGTAAATTTTTAGGCTCCAGGGATCATTCTTGAGATTCGTGCAAATCCGCTGAGAAAATGTTGGGATATATGTAGGTAAAGACCCAAGTTTTTCGGCCGGTCCGCTGATCGCGACGCTCCATTCCATACTATTCTTGAACGGTTGGTTCCTAAAACGGTCAGACTGTTGCTGGTCGATCCGTATGGGAACGCGCTCTGTGTCTTTGTCTCCTACAGTCACCGTTTCAACGTAGCTATCGGGGATTCAGTATAAGCTAAAGCATACCGTATGAGAATGATTCGGCGCCATTTTTACATCGCTTCGAGCCACTTGCCAAAATGATGAGGAAGCTAAAGCGAGACGAAACCGTTCTATCCCGGGAAATTGACCAGCAGAAGTACAAGAAAAATCTCTGGAGATTCGACTGGCTCGATGAAGTTGTATCATTGAGCTGGAAATACGAGAAAGGCCAGAAGACACAAGACGTGAAACTGAAAGTTGGCGATGCTTTTGCTAAAATCAACTTGCCGGGAAAAGCTTAGTGCACTTTGTGCAACGATGTTAATGTTATCAACTACGGTTCGAATGGAAAGACTGCCCTCAAAAGCCACTTGAAAAGCAACAAGCACCTGACTATCCTGAAAACCCAGTCGTGTAATCAGTCACTGGAGTCGTTTGGCACCGACAAGGTAAGAACATTGAAACCACACCGTCACACGCCACCCCCCCCCCCCCCCCCCCCCCCGCCTCTCTCTCTCTCTCTCTCTCTCTCCTCCTTATTTTGAGTCTTAGCGTAAAATTAATTTGAGAAACATGGGAAGGAAGAGAAAGGGGGGGGGGGGGTGGGGGGGGGGGGGGGGCTATGATTAAGCTGAAATATGCATTTCAGGGCCATTTTTGTGTGTCTAAAATACTAAAAACCTTCAGCTTCTGGGGGCGAAGCCCCCAGACCCCGACCAGGGGCGTTGCCCCTGGACCCTACTGGGGGCCTTCTGCGGCCCCCAGACCCCCACTTTTTTTCCCCTTAATTATCACTTTTTCTGAATCCCATGTCTGACCAAATTTCTTTTGATGTATCTATAGTATAGATTTATAAGGTTGAAAATTGCTGAAAGTTTTTAAAACAGACTATTGTTTTTGAAAAAGACCTTAGTGTATTTTTAGGTTTATTGATGCTAGATATATTTATATATATATATATATATATATATATATATATATATATATGGCTTGCCCAATCCAACGTATAAAGGAACTCATTGTTATTCAGCCATTAACCTTCGCCGGCACTCGTTATCGACTACACACGGACGCATTCGTGGGGCCGTGCAGACCCATGCTTCTCAAAGAAGGAAAAATGTGCATATCCTTTCGTGGGGCCGTGCAGACCCATGCTTCTCAAAGAAAGAAAAATATGCATATCCTTCCGTGGCACTCGTGGGTCCGTGCGGACACAGAAGGGTGTTTGATGCAAATATCTCTTAAACGAGTTGGAATTTTTTAATGAGCTTTTAGAAATGCCTCAGACACCTAAAAAGCTATCATCTCCTAAAAGCTCATTAAATTTCAGTGATAATTAATTAATTAATTAATGGTCAAATTTAGACTGCACACGGTATTTGGTAAAATATTATGGGTCTGCATGGCCCCACGAGTGCCACGGAAGGGTTTGCACAATTGTCCTTCTTTGAGAAGTATGGGTCCGCATGGACCCACGAGTGCCTCGGAAGGGTATACACGCTTTTCCTTCTTTGAGAAGTATGGGTCCGCACGTCCCCATGAATGCTTCCGTGTGTAGTCTAAATTTGACCATTAATTAATTAATTAATTAATTAATTATCACTGAAATTTAATGAGCTTTTAGGAGATGAAAGCTTTGTAGGTGTCTGAGGCATTTCTAAAAGCTCATTAAAAAATTCCAACTCGTTTAAGAGATATTTGAGACAATGACAAAAGGTGACGTTTTCATGTCAGTATGTCCCAAATGACATCACCAGTACATTTTTCATTCTATCTAATCTGTTTTCGTTCTATTTTTTCTAATAACATGCGTTAACAATTGATTGCCAACTGGAATGGAAGAGCACAAAAAGTGTAACTTGATATGTAGTTTCTCTAGAGGGAAAAACATCTTCCACTTTCATGTCAGTGTGTCCCATGCAACATACATTTGCCAAACAGCTATGTGTTAGTAGATTATTTGTTAGTGGTATAGAAAATACTGATCAACAATCAAAGTCAGTTTTCACATTCATTTTCTACCTATTTCTTATTTGTTTATTCTTTTGGCAATGGTGAAATGTCAGCAATCGTGTGTCATTCGGGACAGTAGACATGACACCTGACCTTTTGTCACTGTCTCATTTGCAATCAAACACCCTTCTGGGTCCGCACGGACCCACGAGTGCCTCGGAAGGGTATACACGCTTTTCCTTCTTTGAGAAGTATGGGTCCGCACGTCCCCACAAATGCTTCCGTGTGTAGTCTAAATTTGACCATTAATTAATTAATTATCACTGAAATTTAATGAGCTTTTAGGAGATGATAGCTTGTTAGGTGTCTGAGGCATTTCTAAAAGCTCATTAAAAAATTCCAACTCGTTTAAAAGATATTTGCAATCAAACACCCTTCTGGGTCCGCACGGACCCACGAGTGCCGGCGAAGGTTAAAGACATTTTCCGAATTACAATGGTTTAATAGCCAACTTGCACAATACCCCTTTTGAACAGCTCTCTGGTGCGAAAGATAAGGAAGGTTCACTTCCCTACGGGCAAACGTTTTGCTCTCACAAGCACTGGTGTTCTCTGGCTTGTGTAAAAAAACCAAAATAAAATCTCAATCGCCTTACTTTTGTATACAGGACATGCTTGGGTACTTTGAACGAACTAAAGGATTATTCTTGCGGCTATTATTGCCGCAGCCAATAAACCTTTAACGACTTTGTGTGTGTCGGTGTGTGAATGCTCTGATTTGTTTTGCTATTGTGTATTGCCGTGAGCTCTGGCGAGAAGGGGTGATTAATTTATGTTCATTATTATTAGGCCAAAAAAAAAAATTGTCTGTTTAGGGTAACATGACCAAAAAAAGTAGGGTCGGTAGGTAGGTAAAGTTTTTTTTTTTTTTTTTTGTTTTTTTTGTGTAAATGCTATGTTGGCTGAACATTCACTTCTTATATTTGATGAATACATGTTTCAAAACTAACGTATAAATAAAACAGAGAGAAAGGGAGAGAAAGAAACGCCAAATGTCTCTTTTTAGCATTTTTACCTCTTTTTTTTTTTTTTTTTTTTTGAAATCAAAAAAAAGTTTTTGGGTCGGCGCCAAATCGATAGGGTCGGTCGGGTTACCCTAAACAGACAATTTTTTTTTTTTGGCCTTATGTCTCCCTGTGTTTTCACAGCTGTACAGAACAGTGAAAGGGATACTCGTTCAAACTTTGGTATGATGCCATGAGCGCCATAGTTTAACTAGAGTCAAATCAGTTATTTTTCTTTTTATATTCAATGGTGCCTCATTCACCCATATTCATCAGAACATAAGCTTTTTGCAACGTTCATTGAAGGTCAAGGTCCCTTTAAGTTATCTATCAAACCTCATAGTGGTGTTTATTGTTTATGGTTAGTGTTTTCCCCTGGAGCAATTTTTTGATTAGTGCTTTTGTGAACAAGAAACAATTAACAAGTGGCTCTATCCCATCTCCCCCCCCCCCCCCCCCCCCCCCCCCCCCCCTTCCACGTGGCGATATAACCTTCGTGGTTGAAAACACCAAATAAAGAAAGAAAGTGTTTTAAACATTTTCAGTTCTCCATTTAGTTTGGTGAAGTAGTGTAGAGCATTTTTTGAACATCAATAATCATGTATGAATTTATTGCATGTTTGTTGCTAGAATATTAATCATTCTTCTGCTGAAGAACTTTGTGCCTGATGAAAGTAAACATTGTGGTCAGTCGCATAGGTACCCCCCGCGGGTTTGGGGGAAGAATTTACCCGATGCTCCCCAGCATGTCGTAAGAGGCGACTAACTGATTCTGTTTCTCCTTTTACCCTTGTTAAGTGTTTCTTGTGCAGAATATAGTCAATTTTTGTAAAGATTTTACTCAAGCAGTATGTAAGAAATGTTATGTCCTTTGTACTGGAAACTTGCATTCTCCCAGTAAGGTAATATATTGTACTACGTTGCAAGCCCCTGGAGCAAATTTTTGATTAAGTGCTTTTGTGAACAAGAAACAATTGACAAGTGGCTCTATCCCATCTCCCCCCTTCCCCCGTCGCGATATAACCTTCGTGGTTGAAAACAATGTTAAACACCAAATAAAGAAAGAATAGGCACCCCCTAAAATCAAAGGTGAGTTTTAGATACTAAAATGTGCCAACAATTTTAACAGCACACCCGAGTCCCCTTTTTACTTTAGTTGCAAGATCAGTACATGTTCTATCACGGAATTTTGTTTTGTTTTTGTAATTATGTGTATTTAGAGATTTTTCAAACCAAACTATTAATCTTTGAGCTCAGATGTCCTACTTTTTGACGTATTGGTATGTTTATTCAAGGTAAGCTAGACGAATCATTTGTATCAGGAAACTAAAATAAATGAAATTCTGATTTTATGTGAAAAATTGAATCAGTATCACAACAATTTCAAAAATTATTCATATTATGTGCTGGTTAATGACTATTAAATTTGCAAGCCAAAGCTCTGTTTGCATTCTGAATTTTGCATGTAAATGTCCCATTTCAAAGATCACCTATATATTTAGGTGTGTGTGTAGTCTTTTTAAGAACATCAATTATATACATTTATTGGATCTTGATTGCTTGAATGTGTATGACACATAATTCTTGTGTATGAATAAATGTGTATGACAAGTTTGAATATTGGATAATACAAATTGTTTGTATGGATTTTGATTCCTGTATGGTGAGGCAATGAACATGTGCGAGTGAGATGTCTATGATGGACAGCAAAATGTAGTTATGGATTCATGGCTGCTAGTCTCATTTCCAGTCATATTAAAAAAAACAAGTTGTTTTTACAAAAACACAAAACACAACTCAAGTTGTCTGCCACAAATACAATTAATTTTAATCAAACAAGTGTCATGCAGAAAATCCACTTTAAATAAGGAAAATCATCACAAAATGGAATGCATACTTTATGTTTATCACATCACAAGACACACTGGTAATACTTGGCAGGTGAGAGTTAACCCATCACACAATGGAATGAATATTTTTATCACATCATTAGACTGGTATTACTTGGCAGTTGAGAGTTAACCTATCACAAAATGGAATGAATACTTAATTTTTATCCCATCATAAGACTGGTAATACTTGGCAGTTGCGAGTTCATCCATCACAAAGTGGAATGAATACTTTAATTTTATCACATCATAAAGAATACATCGGTTCTACTTGGCAGGTGACAGCTGAACAGTTAGCAAAACAGTCACTATTTAATACTGGTTACAGAGACGAGGAATTGAGGCTGAAATTTATAAACTAAACAAGAAAGCTGAAATTGTGTGAGCCGTTTGTTCGTTCATGGGCTGAAACTCCCACGGCTTTTACGTGTATGACCATTTTTACCCCGCCATTTAGGCAGCCATACGCCGCTTTCGGAGGAAGCATGCTGGGTATTTTCGTGTTTCTATAACCCACCGAACTCTGACATGGATTACAGGATCTTTTTCGTGCGCACTTGGTCTTGTGCTTGCGTGTACACACGGGGGTGTTCGGACACCGAGGAGAGTCTGCACACAAAGTTGACAGCAATAATAAATCTCTCGCCGAACGTGGGGACGAACTCGCGCTGACAGCGGCCAACAGGACTGAGCTACATTCCCGCCCTTGTGTGAGCAGTGACCTTCACTACAGAGGAGTGTAAAACTATAAAAGGAAAAGCAGTAGACAACGCCAGTTTTGGTTAATTTGGTAAAACATAAAAACAGACTATCGTTACACAGGGCACGAATATCACATTATCATAACTGTTACAAACGCTTTTGAGTTTATTAATTTGTATACCATTATGAGACAGTATAACAAAGTTGTTAGCGTGCAATTGATTTGTTTGTATCCGGTTTATGGTGTATATTGCCAAGTTTTGTATGGGACACTGTAACGCTAGTCCGAGTGCTTTTGATATTTTGCTGGCAACGTGTTATTCGTGTAGTAGGGGGGTTGAACCATTTATTCTGTACATTAGGTAACTGATACCTGATATGATGTGAAGTGCTTAGTTTACTTGATCAATAGTCGAGAGAAATACAATGCTTTACATGTTTTCCATGGACAGCGTTACACGGAACACGAAAAGCAGGCAACATAATGACAAACAGTGGTGCAAAAAAACAAATAAGAACAGAACACACTCTTGAAACACAACGGCAATTTAAATAATGCAAAACACAAACATCAAATCTTCGAAAGTCTCTCTCTTGCATTTAATAGCAAGTAAGAAATGATGTACGGTACAGGCACCCAAAATAAAGCTTATTTTACTGAGAAAAAAAACCCACACACACCTTGTCTTAATAATTTTAAGATTTCAAAGTTCAACGTTAAACACCCCCCCCCCCCCCTGCAAAAAGCAAAGAAAACAATCAAAACAAAAACAAGGTATGTAAAGGAGTATAGGAAACCGGTTAAATCAGGGTCATGTTTTTTTTTTCCTTTGCAGCATGACCTCAAATAATTCAGTTTGAATACATTTGTGAATTCTCTTCAAAATTGCAGAACAAACATTTTTTCGCAGGGTGTGTACAGAAAGAAACACCAACACCTACGGCTACCAAGCAAAAATAATGCGAAACACAAACATCAAATCTTCGAAAGTCTCTCTCTTGCATTTAATAGCAAGTAAGAAATGATGTACGGTACAGGCACCTAAAATAAAGCTTATTTTACGGAGGGAAAAAACCACACACACCTTGTCTTAATAATTTTAAGATTTCAAAGTTCAACGTTAACACCCCCCCCCCCCCCCCCCCAGGGTGTGTACAGATAGAAACACCAACAGCTACGGCTACCAAGCAGAAACTAAACGCACCATTGAAGGAAAGTTTTTACAATAAATAAAATCCACCCCCTTCAAGAACAGCCTGGGACAGCTTCTGCCTCAGTTCTTGACGTGTCGGGCAGACACCTGCATTCTGAGGGCACAAGTTGACACTCTGGGGAGTGGCTTTTCGGGTGTGTCCACAAACACCACGGTCAGAGGACTCTGGTACCCTCCTGGTACTGTGGACCGGCTCCCAGACATGAAAAACATGAAATCTGAGATGGTGGTTTCTCCGCACTTTCCATCTGAAACAAGACAAAAAAAGAAATTCTGAAATAAAGGAAACATCATCCCGCTTTCTTTATAAGCATACAAGTACCAGGACTCAAAAGAGAGGGAATTATTGCATGCTTGTGTTCATTTGTAGAAGCGTAGAAATGTTAAGCATGCTTTGCGACACAGAATGAAATGCTATTTTGAAAGCGTAACTTTTCTTGAGACTTTTTTTGAGCTGCTTGACGTTCAGTTTGATATGTGAAGGCAAACGAGATTCATTTTCCCAAATCTTTGGAGCTTTCAGGGGTAAAACCATGTGTTTATCATTTGCTGCTTTACATACAAGTTATTCTCCTGGGCCGTTTCCCATTTTGTGACATGTATTTTCAGTCCTTAAAACATGTATTAAATGGCAACTTGAATGTATACTCTCCCAAAAAAGAAACTTGACACAGGTAAACATTGATGTTTTTCAAATATATAATATATGTTAGAGGAAAGCACCAAAATTCTGTTTGAAGTTTGTCGGTTACATTGTTGCTAACAACTAACCCATAAAAAGAACATAATTGAACCAAGACTTTACTGGGTGGTCGCCCTTTTATTGAATTGCAAAAATTCTCGTCTGCACAAAAATCATGTGCATGGAGAGTATCGAGAGTATACATATTTTCTTTAGTAATAATTTTTTTTCCAGTAATACTCCAGGTTGTTAATGATGCAGACTTGCAACAAAACAACATAGAATATATATATATTATTTTCTTGGTAGTGTTAGCAGTATTCAAATTCATGTCACAACTTCCGGTTTCCATGTTATGAAGGTGCTTTACTTTAAAACCTTTGTATATTTACTGAACACTAAGACAAACAAAATGTGCAAGTATTTGTTATTCTATCTCTGCAGGCCAAGGATATTTATGAAACTAGTATTTGTGAATGAAATTAATTTGTACAGCTTAAATGTCTCAAGTTAAATTTAATAAAAAGTCTACTTTATAACATGGTTTTCCCTGGTACACAGCTCTGGAGATTAAAGCTGTGGTCTATTTATGACTTTCCTGGGCTACGAGGTTGAAAAATAGGGATACAATCATGTACAGAATTCTGTACAGCAAACGCTACCCGAAACCCCACCTATACGGCGTGTATGACCTTGAGAGCTTCAGTCAACGCTTGAATTTTTCAGGGATAACAGCCGGTTTGCTCTCTCAAGACTGATCATATTTTATCTTCAAGAGAGATCAAGGGGAAAAAATAAACGCCCCGGCGAAGATTCGAACTCTCGACTTCGTGTCTCATGTCCTAACCACTAGGCTACTGCGCCAATTGAGAAAATGAAGGAAAAACATTGATATGAATTCATGTTATGTTATTCTTGAAGCAGCATGATTTATATCTCTATCCGCCCATTGTTCAGAAGTTTGTTTGTTTGTTTGTTTGTTTGCTTAACGCCCAGCCGACCACGAAGGGCCATATCAGGGCGGAGCTGCTTTGACATATAACGTGCGCCACACACAAGACAGAAGTCGCAGCACAGGCTTCATGTCTCACCCAGTCACATTATTCTGACACCGGACCAACCAGTCCTAGCATTAACCCCATAATGCCAGACGCCAGGCGGAGCAACCACTAGATTGCCAATTTTAAAGTCTTAGGTATGACCCGGCCGGGGTTCGAACCCACGACCTCCCGATCACGGGGCGGACGCCTTACCACTAGGCCAACCGTGCCGGTTGTTCAGAAGTGAATACATGTATAACTATTTCTTAGATGTCTGGTTTCAACTGGCTTTGGAGAGATTCAATTACTGTTCTTGTCATTTTCTTGCATGTTGTAAATAGAGATATCGCAGCTATTTGCATGGCGCGAATGTCGTGTAGCATGACGGTGTAAACATGTACTGCGATTCTGTAAAACATGTTTGCAAATAAAGGCAAATTTTAATGTCAATTTTTACGTTTTTGCAACGCATAAATGATAATTCAAGCGTAGAATGATATAAAATTATCAATTTTTTATCTTTGACAATACTGGTGAAGTGGCCTAGCGGTTAAGACATCGGCCCCGACATTTCGAGGCCCCGATGCCTTGAGTTCGAATCCCTGCCAAGTCGTTTATTTTTTCTGCTCGATCCTTCTTGACAACAAATATGCTCAGCTCTGCGAGAGCAAACCAGATGTTACCACTGCAAAATTCAAGCGTTGACTGAAGCTCTCAAGGTCATACACGCCGTATAGGTGGGGTTTCGGGTAGTGTTTGCTGTACAGAAATCTGTACATGATTTTGTCCCTATTTTTCAACCTCGTAGCCCCGGAAAGTCATAAATAGACCACAGCTTTAACCCATATCAATCAAGGTTTGTTATGAGCCAAACGGCTTTCCATATGAGATTATATACGTACCACTGCCGCCGCCACCAAATAATCATAATATACACTTTACAACGGATTACACACACACACACACACAGATAACAAGGTAATCTTGAACTTTAGCGTGACGAAAATGCACCGAAAATGGTGTACGTTGTCAACCATGGGACATCATCTACACGAAAGAGTTGTCTCCCTTGTCTGGTCACACGGATAATTCCTTCTTTGATGGGTCAAATGCATTCGTACAGTTCATCATCGGAGTTCATTCCGTAACTTCAAAGGGATCTAAAATGACTTGTTATGATTACAAGTACAGGTTCTACAAATTTGGAGACTTAAATGCCTCTGAATTAAGAGCTATGAATTTAACACGCTAAAGTTCAAGATTACCGATAACACGATATAGCAGCTAGTCTCTCGCACCGAATTCCAATATTTTGCATCTTTGGTCAAAAACGCGTACAGGCCTCCCTTCAAGTTCAACTTCTGGATGTGGATGCCCCACTGACTCGGTGTAGATCGTCACAAGAACCGAATTCGTCTGATAAAACAATTAACTTACCCTGCTGTGCGAGCCTGGGCAACAGCGTTAATTAAAACTGCACTCGCAAACCTTCCAAAACATCAGGGACATTTGCCACCCCCGCCATCTTGAGCTGTTCAGTCTGTCAAAAGGCGGCAAAGCGAGGCGATGAAGACGCGTATAAGCTTAGTGTTTTTCATGTGGATTCCCAGTCCAAGTTTTTAAGTCGCTTAACCACGTGACTAATAACTGATTAATACAGGTGTATTTATTATTAAATACAGGTGTATTTAATTTTAAATACAGGTGTATTTATTTTTAAATACAGGTGTAATTATTTTTAAATACAGGTGTATTTATTTTTAAATACAGGTGTATTTATTATTAAATACAGGTGTATTTATTTTTAAATACAGGTGTATTTATTTTTAAATACAGGTGTATTTATCATTAATTACACCTGTATTTTATAATAAATACAGGTGTATTTAATAATAAATGCACCTGTATTTAATAATAAATACACCTGTATTTAAAAATAAATACACCTGTATTTAATAATAATTACACCTGTATTTAAAAATAAATACACCTGTAATTTATAATAAATACACCTGTATTTAATAAAAAAAATACACCTGTAATTAATAAAAAAAAATACACCTGTAATTAATAATGATACTTATTGTATACGTTTAAGAAATAAATACAGCTGTATTTATCATTAAATACAGGTGTATTTATTTTAAATTACAGCTGTAATAGTTATGAGCCAAACGGCTTTCCATACCTGCGTGCGTGCCGCCGGCGTGAGCGTGGGTTCGTCTGTGTCCGCGGTTTTTTCTTTAAGTGTATGATTGCGTGCTAACCAACACGAGACATTTGTTTGAGAAGAACATGTCGGTTTTGGGGTGACTGCAAGGGGTGGAGGTTGGGGGTGGAGGGGGGTTGTGGGTGGGTGGGTGGGGGGGTTGTTGGGGAGGGGGGGTGAGATAAGGGGATCATGTGTGTGTGCGTGGGGGGTATAGGGGATGGGGGGGGGGGGGGGGACAAGCCAGCTTATCTCTCGCTTTGTGATTTTCCTTCGATTTCACTGTTACCTTCACACGCCATGTACTCCGACTGAAGGGATCGAGTTATTCCACCGTTATCATGTGTGTAATGCCCCCAAAATGCGACGACTGAAACACAATCGCTTTTTCACACTTCCTCAATCCTAAAGATCTTCGGGTCGGAGATATCAGGCAGCGGCAAAGCTCATTTCAGCAAATCACTTGTATTAACTGAGTTGACACCGGGCAGGCCTATTCGGCAGTGAAACGAGTATTTGACTCACCAGTGCACAAGGAAATAAGAAGATAGCAAATCAATGTTCATCCTTTTGGTTCTATAAACTGTCACGGTAGTTTCATCGGTAATACATAGTATATATAGTATACACATACACCGGATGAAATGGGACGACACACATTCAGTTTCTGCTTCCTGTTGGCATGCTTTGGTAAGTATGTAAAAAGGAACAACAAACGATCCTTGTGTTTGTTTTTTTTAAACTGTACATACAGTGTGTCATTTGGATTTCTTTTGGCCAAGCGAGTGGGCTGGTAGGTTACTACTTGCATTTGTGTGTGTGTGTGTATGTGTGTGTGTGTATGTGTGTGTGTGTGTGTGTGTGTGCTTCGTTGGTGCATCATATCAAAATACTTGTTTACAATTTGATAATTCTGTCTAATATAATTATTTTGCAGTGCATTATATCTGATACATAATTCATCCGGCTTCAGTACAGGATAACATAGAGAAATCAAGACAAGAATAATAATAATAATAATAATAATAATAATAATAATAATAATAATAATAATAATAATAATAATAATAATAATAATAATAATAAATGAGCATTTATATAGTGTAACATCATAACTTTACAATTATGCTCTTTGCGCTTGACACATTTAAAATTTAAAACACAATTATACAAGCATTTACATCTACATTCATAGTCAACAATGCTTAATTAAAAGCATACACCATCAAACATACATTACACAAAATTCTTCCACTAACTAAGTAATAAAAACATGAATGTGTGTGTGTGTGTGTGTGTGTGTGTGTGTGTGTGTGTGTGTGTTTGTGTGTGTGTTTGTGTGTGTGTGTGTGTGTGTGTGTGTGTGTGTGTGTGTGTGTGTGTGTGTGTGTGTGTGTGTGTGTGTATGCATTTGGGTGAGCACTTAGTATTATTTTGTAGTTAAATATGTTGAATGTCCTCAATATGTTGATCCTTGAATTATTTAATGTTGATCCTTGAATTATTTAAAGATGTAAAGCGCAACTAAAAAAGCACCCAATAAAATGGTCATGATAGCAAGAATACCACATAGGATACAAACTATAAGCTGGTGTATGTTCTAGCCAAATCACAATTAATTATAAATGTATTCATCGACATGAACAATAGCCGGTATGTTTCGCTGTGAAAGTTAAACTGTGCCATGACCGATGACCTCTGTTGTAGAGAATGCCTCGTTCAGCAAATCTGATCACATACATAATTTCTAACAAAATGTTTTTCTAAAGGGGAAATAATCAATGGAAACCACGCAGTTTATCATGTGATCGTAGTTTTGGTGCTTATCTCATCAGGTTTGGGGAGGGGTACACAGCCGGTGTTTTCTTTCCTTTTCCTTGTCAATGGTTTGCTTGATAACTTGCAATATTTGCTGCTTAGGTGTGTTCACATTTCCTTCCTTCTCCTATACCAAACTCTGTGTGTGTGTGTGTGTGTGTGTGTGTGTGTGTGTGTGTGTGTGTGTGTGCTTGTGTGTGTGTGAGTGTGTGTGTGTGTGTGTGTGTGTGTGTGTGTGTGTGTGTGTGTGTGTGTGTGTGTGTGTGTGAGTGTGTGTGTGTGCGTGCGTCCGTGTGCGTGCGTGCGTGCGTGCGTGCGTGCGTGCATGCGTGCGTGCGTGCTTGTGTGTGTGTCTCGAGTTAATACAATGTTAACCCCACTGGCAATATGGGGGTTGTGTCGAGACTTAATACAATGTTATCTGCAATGGCAATTTCGTAAAAAAAAGATTTTTGATATTACTCATTGGCTTTACTGTGACATTGGTCATCGACTTTATTTTCTTCTTGACACTTTGTAGCGTATACAGTGAAGGAAAACAGCTATACAGCGAAACAAAAACAAGCGTTACGACTACTTGAAAGTGCTTTGACGGGTTCCTGCTGCTAAATTTGTAAGTGCATTGTGTTGAAGTTTACTCAAAAGATGTGCTGAGAGCTCTTACAGTACGTAGTAGCCTACACTCGAACTAGGAATGCCCTCCTTCGGCAACGGCAGTAACTAAATGGGAAGGTGCAAGGTGGGTTTTTTTCAGATCAAGATATCCAAGTAAGAAAGCGAAGTAACGGCTCTAAGTATAGACAACAGCTAGTAAGCGTGAGTTATGCGAGCCAGTCTCCTGGCACTTGATTAAATAAGAAACTTTGAAATAATTGTATCCTGTTTTAACATCAGGTGCAGACATATGTTAAGATGTACAGTGGTCGAATTATAATCACATTACAATAAGAACAGTGCAAACTGAAAGTTGCAAAAAGAAACCAAAAGTCATCTTTATTCTCAGTACACGTGTACGTGAAGATTCAACGTTTTGGCCAAGCTTTAAATTGAAGATTTATCGTTGACACACGCATCATTTAACTACATTAGTTCAGCTAAAAAAAAAAGTTTAAAAAAATCAGCTTTAACGGCAACCTGATTGTAAATATGTGCATGTATATCCTATCAGAAGGCGGCTTTTCAGCGAAATAAAGCCTGGACGGATCTTTGATTTGTGTTATGATTGCTTACACTGGAAAAAAGTTATCTTATAAAAGTGAAACTGAATGGTTAAGGAAATATAAATCTAACTAATCAAGGAAGCTATATTGTGAAGTGGAATAATAATTATGGAACGTTGAAATGCACATTTTAGATCGCAGTTTTATAGTTTACTACCTGAATCATACTTCGTGTGTGTGTGTGTGTGTGTGTGTGTGTGTGTGTGTGTGTGTGTGTGTGTGTGTGTTAGTCAGTGTGAGTTCGTGTGTGTGTGTGTGTGTGTGTGTGTTTGTAGGCTTACATGCGTGCGTGAGTGAGCGTGTGTGTGTGCGTGCGTGCGTGCGTGTTGCGTGTGCGTTTATTTTGACTACTGTTTATAAATATGTCTCTGTGTCTAGGCGGATCTGTATAATATTTTAGGGCTGGGGAGTTAAGTGGATAACGCTCGCGCCTGGTAAATAAAGCATTTGAATCTTATACCTTAATGAGCGCAAGACCTATTTCAATATTTAGAGAGCAACTGTATGAACAACAACAACAACAACAACAACAACAACAACAACAACAACAACAACAACAACAACAACAACAACAACAACAACAACAACAGACACACCTACAACTGAGGTGAGACCTATGCACCACACGCAGGTGTGCTGAAGTTGAGCTAAATGAATATCTTATAGCCTAGTCCATTTTACTGTTGTAATCCAACAGTAATATGAGTTCGTACACCCATGCAATGTGTTTTTCAGAATCACTCACGTTGCGTGTCGCTATCCTGCCAACGGCCGTTGTGTTCTTGGCGTCATTTCAGCCTACGTCATCATCTACCGTACCGACAGAAATCAGTACTCCGTCATCGGACATTACGTCATCGCAGGCAACATACGCCCCAGCCACATCCTCGAATGCTAACCCCTTTCCTCCTCTGACAGGGGATACCAGCAGTTCTTCGCTGTCACAGCAAAGCACTTATTCCGAGAGTACCAGTAACCCAACGTCAAAGGAAGCTAGTAACCCGACTTCAAAGACTACTGGTAACCTGACTTCAGAGACAACCAGTAACCCGACGTCAGAGACAACTAGCAGCCCGACGTCAGAGACCACTAGTAACCCGACGTCAGAGACAACTAGTAACCCGACGTCAGAGACAACTAGTAACCCGACGTCAGAGACAACTAGTAACCCAACATCAGAGACAACTTATAACCCGACGTCTGAGACAACTAGTAACCCGACATCAGAGACAACTAGTAACCCGACATCAGAGACCTCAGCCCAGACGTCAGCACAGCAGACACTGACAGACAGCAGCCCGATTTCGACGACGCAGCTAGCCGTTGCAAACAGCAGCAGTAGTAGCCCGACATCAGCGGACCAAACAACCTACGTGGGCACCTCCGCTGTGAACAACCCGACTACAGCATTTGTTGATAGCCAAAGTAGGCAGACGTCAACAATACAGACGGCATTTGCGGACACTACTGGTAATCTAAAGTCGACAACACAGTCAACATCTTTGAACACAAGCAATAACTCCGCAACAACAAGACAGTCAACATCTTTGAACACAAGCAATAACTCCGCAACAACAAGACAGTCGATTTCTTCAGACACCGCCTCTCACCCGACACCAAGTACACAGACACCACCCGCACAAATCACTGGGGTGCCGACGTGGATAGGAGAAGTAACTAACTCTGGAAGCACTGGCAATGTGACGCCAGTGGAACAGACATCTCCAGCTACAAGCACAGCAAGTTCCGTATCATTGAAGCAGACCAACCTCACTGAGTATAACAGTACTTCAGCACCATCAACAGGATCTCAATCTTCACCAAGCTCCGCGTTGACACTTTCAACAGCTACGACAGCCACCAGTTCTGCAAGTCAGACAGCGTTGACTTCATCCGTCTCAAGCCAGTCCATGACAATTTTGCAGACATCCTCAACAGAAGCTCTTCGGACAACACAACAGCCTGTGTCGATATCCACACCTGACTCCGACTCAACAGCAGGTACAATGTCATCCACAGGTGTTACATCAAGGGCCTCAACTTCTAGGACCTCAACGTCAACAACAGACAACCCAACTAATGTCACCTCCACGCCCAGACCGCAGATGACTGCCAGTACCTCAACGACGACAAAATCAACCTCAAGAACGACCATGGGATCCTCAACAGTTAAGTCGACACAAGATCCCGGAGGCATCACCGATACTACTCCTGGTATGTCCAGTACTAGACCCACTGCTGTTACGACACAGCCCACTAAAACATCTTCCCGGTCAACACAGTCCAGCTCAACAACGACATCGGCCACATCACCGACGAGCACAAGCACACCTGCGACTACTACAACTCTCGCCGCTACCTCGACATTTACCACTACCATCGCAACGTTGGGAACCACCTTATTGCCGTCAAGTACACCACCAACCACAACAATGGTGCCAGATACTACGAGCCTAATTTCCACTACCCTGGGATCCAGAACGGAAAACGATTTGGTTGAAGGTAAGAACACTCTGACGGTTGGGTACAGCAATAGCGTTAAATGAGGCATTTTTTTTTCTTCTTCTAACGTGTTTCTTCAAGATTTGCCAGTCGTGTTGCATTGCACTTCACTTGAACTGACTGAGTCAACAGTCAAGTGACTTGCAAGACGACTGGCAACTCCAGATAATGACACGGCTTTAAAGCACGAGCTACCTTTATGGTCGTGTTCCCAAGGAACAAGAAAGTTACCACGTGCAGAACTCTCAGCACGAAACATATCACTAAAATAAAACTTTTCCATAATCATGCGAAATCTTAGAGCTTGAAGTCATCGCATGCTTGTAAAACGTACATGTATCATAGTCACTGATAAGTTCCTTTTGACGTTTCCGCGCCTGGTAAATTTCTTGTTATATGGTAACACGGCAACAAGGGAGGTCGAGTTTTAAAGAACGGCTTAAAACAAATGTTTTACATTTGAATACATGCGTCATTGCCATGATGTTTGATTCTAAAGCTTTTGTAGCTCGTCCACAACCCTGGCAGTAGTGCTGCTAATTCTGAATCGAGTCAATGTTTGACTGGCATTATAATCGATGTTTTCATTTTTGGCTCAACGCTTTTTCATTAAGTACCTGCTTGGATTTCAAATCTTTGTTTTTTAATCACCCTTTACCGAAAGTACTTACGTTCTGAAACATGGGTGAGTGTGCGTGGTGCGTGCGTGCGTGCGTGCGTGCGTGTGTGTGCTCCATGTTTGAACACACTTGTTACACATTATATATTCGTTCCGAACAGATCTGAAGCGTGATAAGCAAAAGCTAACACTGGCTGTTGGAGTTGTGGCCGGAGTTCTCGCCCTTGTCATTCTTCTTGCTGTGATTACTCTACTTGTCAAACGGTGAGTTATCTGTCCAATTTGTTGCCCTGATGATTTGGGAAGATTTAGTTTGGTATGAAGAATAGCAAGTAAATACAGGAAAAAGAAAACAAAAAACAAAAACAACAACAACAACAACAACAAACAACAACAACAACAACAACAACAACAACAACAACAACAACAACAACAACAAGAGAAAAACGGGATCTCGAAAATGGAAGACACCTCTAAAAGTGTTCTGGATTTTCCTGTGCTTTTGACCTTCATAGTTGAGAGACCCGTTCTTGGCGCAGGATAAAGATGCTACGATGCCGTATCAGTGTAACAAACTTTTTTTTTTTTTTTAAAGCAGCCCTAGATCCAAGAATTTGGAAGTTACCAAAAATGGCCGACCAGATGGCTGAAGGGCAAAGACGAAATTATTGGTGTGGTCTGGGTGGCCGAGTGGTGAACGCACTTGCTTCGGAAGCGAGAGGTTGCGAGTTCGACCCTGGGTCAGGGCGTTAGCAATTTTCTCCCCCCTTTCCTAACCTTGGTGGTGGGTTCAAGTGCTAGACTTTCGGATGAGACGAAAAACCGAGGTCCCTTCGTGTACACTACATTGGGGTGTGCACGTTAAAGGTCCCACGATTGACAAAAGGGTCTTTCCTGGCAAAATTGTATAGGCATAGATAAAAATGTCCACCAAATACCCGTGTGACTTGGAATAAAGGCCGTGAAAGGTGAATGCTCGCCCTGATAGGCTTGAGATTTGCTGGCCGATGTGAATGCGTGATATGTTGTGTAAAAATTCCATCTTACACGGCAAAAATTAATATGTAAAGCGCTTAGAGAACGTCAAGCGCTATATAAATCTCCCCATACAATACAATACAAATTAATTTTAAAAAAAACTCGCCGTTGGCTCGTACAAAAGTGTCGTGATGTTTGTACAAGACGGTATTCTTCTTGTTGATTCCCGTAGTCCAGATAGTATGTATCTATTCTTGTGTGTCTGCAGGCGTCGACGCCCTCGCCAACCTCGAAGTCTCGAATTTGACGCCGAATTGCAGGCACACCCGGTAAGACTGGACTTTACTTTGGTAGTCTACAGAGTCATATAATCTGTTGTGCATTATAGAATCAGAATATTTTGTAATGCAAGTGTCTCTTGGGCAACCAGTCCACCATACAGTTTCCACAGTTCACTTTTGAATCGGATGTAACCCAGATCTATATATTATGTCATTCATAATCAACTTCTTTCAATTAATTTTATCAGCATGTAAACGTTATCTATGATCGTTTTATTGTACAATTATTCATGCACTACATACCCCATGGTAAGACCTGCAAAAGTACACACTATGTTGGCATTTTACTACTGTTACGAAGTTTCACATTTCTGCAAGTGGCCGCCGTACTTTCGAATCCGGCAAAGACACATTTTCATTTTGATATCACCAATCAATCAACTATTCGGCAATTTATGCAATTTTCAACCTTTTTGTATTCTTATTAGGGTTTTGTTCGACTATTGGATTATCAGAAAGCCAGCTGCCATTATACCAACCCCAAAAGGCTGGGAAACAGTATTTTGATATTCAACTTATTCACCAGTCTGGCATTTACGAACACAAGAAATATTTCTCACGAAACAGGTCCAGCGAGCACGCACCTACTTCCGACCTCGGTCTGATTTGGATTTGCTGGAGTCGGAAAGGTCGTCACGTGACAGTACCATGGACGACGCGCAGACCAATGGGAACGGTCGTAACAAAGGGAGAGAGAATCCGATGGCATTCCCAATGTCATCATTCCGGGCCGAAGCAGCCAGGCCTTTCACAGATGACATGTTCCAAGAGGTACCTCTGCGGGGAGGAGAGAACGAAGGGGCTGGATACCCAGCTTCGTAACTTCGTGAGCCACTGATGTGAGTCTGTGCACGCAGAACATCTATCTAGTGCCTGGTCGTTTTGAAGGGTACAGAATTTAATGGGTTCAAAGTCAGTGTCGTTAAAACGACCTAAGCTATGACAATTGCCTGTTATGTTGGAGTGATTTCTTTGTGTGTGTGTGTGTGTGTGTGTGTGTGTGTGTGTGTGTGTGTGTGTGTGTGTGTGTGTGTGTGTGTGTGTGTGTGTGTGTGTGAACAATAATTGTTGATTGTTGTTAAACTGCAGAGTCCCATATGGGCCTAAATTCAATAACATTTTTACACCTTGAAGGGATGGTAATGGGGGGGGGGGGGGGGGAGGGGGTGTCATTGGGGTCATTTGTGGGATGGAATGGGGAGGATGGGCTCAGTCCGACTCAGTGTGGACCCGATCCGATTCGCAGTTTGACCTTGCACACTCTCGTGTCCGCAAAACATTAATTTTTGGGGCGGGGACGTAGCTCAGTTGGTAGCGCGCTGGCTTTGTAGCCAGTTGGTCGCTATCAGCGTGGGTTCGATCCCCACGTTCGGCGAGAGATTTATTTCTCGGAGTCAACTTTGTGCAGACTCTCCAGGGCCGGACCCAGGGGGGGGTTCCAGGGGTTCCGGAACCCCACCCCTGGAAAAAGCATGTACCTTGCTTTGACTTTTACTAGTTTTAGCACCAAAACAATGCTGCTCTTAACACTCAAAACAAGGCCCAGAATGCACCAGATTGCACAGATTTTAACCGTTTTTCAAAAATTTTCCGGGGGAGCATGCCCCCGGACCCCCCTAGTTCGCGCGCCTGTGGCTTCGCCACTTCGCTGATTTGCCCCCTCCCCCCCCCCCCAAAAAAAAAGGAGGAACCCCCCCCCCCCTTACAACTCAATTGGTCCGGCCCTGCTCTCTTCGGTGTCCGAACACCCCCGTGTGCACACATGCGCACGAAAAAGATCCCACGTTCACAGCGAAAGTCTCAGGGCTTGGAAAACACGAAGACACGCATGCATCATCTCTCGTCTCTGATTATCATGATCGTATTTCGATACTTTGACGAGACAACCCCAATGCTGGTGTGTCGAAGAAGACAGCCACAGCGGGCTTGTTCGAATCAAAGTATCACACCATATCTTCAGCGTATTACCAATACCTGTCCCAATATAGACCAGTTGGTCTAAGAGGACGTTAAACCCTAATAGTCAGTCACATTAATTTTGTGCTTCAGTTATTATTTGAGGCATAAAGCAGCATATAGGCACGTTTACCCGAAGCCAACAAGTTCTGTAATTTCATGGTAAACTTAATATGCAAGGCTGCAAGACTAGACTCCAAAATCAAATCTTTTCGTCAACGGCAATTCTTGTTTTAAGTCACCTTATTGTGGAAGAAGATTTACGTCATAGATTAATGTCAAATCTAACGCTTTTCACAACGAATATTTATTAGTTTTAACAATTAGACATGAAGTGGTCAATGTCTGACTCGTGCCCGCCGTGTGATTTCAAAACAAATGGTTTTCTGTTTCTGAGACCCACTGAAAAGACGAATTTTACACAGTTTGCCCATGTGCAAAAAGAATTAAAGTAATTAGTTAAGATAATACATCTCAGACCTTGTGTTTGAGGAAATAAAATTCTTGCTGGAAAATAATCGACACAAGGAAGCTAATCTTTTGATTTGAAATCGGCGTATGCTGCCTGAATGGCGGGGTTAAAACGGTCATACAAGTAAAAACCCACTCATGCAAAAACATGAGTGAGTGAACGTGGGAGTTCCAGCCCACGAACAAAGAAGAAGAAGAAGATCTGAACGAATTTAATCTGAAACAATTGGAGAACATGTATACTTTATTTTTTCTGGTGTACTGAAATCTCCGTTAATCGGTCCAATTGCTGAAATATTGCAATATCCATGACTACGTATTTGTAAATCCAAAAACAAAGAGACTGCCAAGTTTCAAGTTCATTCGTTTGGGACTTTCCCAACAAGCGGCCGAACATTCCATCAAGCTAAGTTCTTGTTACTAATTGCTTGTCTGTGCACTTGAAAGACCGTTGGGTCGATAAATTTGTGACTGTAACGTATTGTTTTGTCAACGTTCCAACAACTTACCTTTCTTGTTTTTTGATTCATGACTGTTTGTGTTCAGCTCAGAGCTCATTACCTCGTCATTAATGAAAGGGAGGGGTGGAGAAGGGCTATGTCATGGGCGGTGAGCCGAGACAGTTAATGACAATGAACAAACATTTGAGATGGGGAATTATTTATGTAACTTTTCCGGGTGCAACACGCAATCTTGTCTCCGTGCACACGGTCAAGAAAGAGATGAGGAAGTATTGGGCACCCACACTTCCTTAAAAGTTATCAAAAACATGATCTGCTTGTTTATTTGTGCTATCAGATCACCGAGGTTTTCCTTGAACAGCTTAACAACATCGGTTATTGCTGAAAAATCACTAGCATAAATATGCAGAACACGAATTATTTGTTAATCGCAGAAACCAAAACACACTGTCATGAAATTTGCTTAAATTGTTTTTGTGTCACCTTTCGTTTTGATTTTTGGTGTTGATGTTTGGTGTCTGTCTGTGTGTGTGTGTGTGTGTGTGTGTGTGTGTGTGTGTGTGTGTGTGTGTGTGTGTGTGTGTGTGTGTGTGTGTGTGTGTTGTTGTGCTTGGGGGTGATGAGGGGGGGGGGGTGCATTTGGTGTTCCTATTTCGGTGCATGTTATGCGTAATTGTCAGTGCGTTTTTCGCTCAAGTTTTTGTCTGTGATTCATGCTTATGTTTCGTTTTGATTTTTGGTGTTGATGTTTGGTGTGTGTGTGTGTGTGTGTGTGTGTGTGTGTGTGTGTGTGTGTGTGTGTGTGTGTGCCGGTGTGTGTGTGTGTGTGTGTGTGTTGTTGTTGTGCTTGGGGGTGATGAGGGGGGGGGGGGGTGCATTTGGTGTTCCTATATCGGTGCATGTTATGCGTAATTGTCAGTGCGTTTTACGCTCAAGTTTTTGTCTGTGATTCATGCTTATGTTCCGGATTGTCGGCGTTTTCGTCTGTAAATTGATTAAGAAAATGCTGTGGTGTCTAGCTTTCTAAATCCTTGTATTACCACACCACACGAATTGACTGTGATTCAAACACCCATTTGTTCAATGTGAGCTGTTTACATCGACAAAATCATCACTTGTAAATAAGGAAATTCTTGTGCAATCTTTTTCTGTGATTTCTGTGATTTTATAAGACAGTATAGGAACTTCTGAAATAATGCCACTTCTTAGCTGTTTGCTAAATTTTCTTCAATAATATATATCTTCTTGTATATAATCAGTGTGATGTTTTTCGCAACATCCTAAAATATCATTGCCTACAATGTTTATTGTGTTCTGTAACATTCTTGTTTCTACTTACTATTACGTTATTTCCACAATCACTTGAAAACGTTTAACATGTTACTACTTTATAGCTGGGTTTTTTAAATGTCATATTTAATATTCTTGTTTTATTCACTGTGATGTTTTTTCCACAATCCTAAAAATGTCACCACCTGAGCTGTTCTGCTTCATTTTCCTCATTAACGGTGTTATATTTGTGCTTTTATTCTCTTTGATGTTATTTCCGGAATTCTAAACTGCCACGGCCTTGCCTGTTTACTTTAGTTTCCGTCACTTTGGTGCAACCTCTGGTATTTCTAATTGTAATGCAGTTGATCGTATGCAATTTGTTTTGTTGTATCCGGAACATGACTTTATGCGCCTAAGCGATCGCTTCTCAACTAGTCGAGACAATGTATTGAAAACTTCCTTGTAAGTTTGTTCATGTACAGAGAAAAAGGCTATTTTTGTCTTTTCTTTTTGTTATGTTGTTATTTGATTTGTTTACACACTGTGTGTATGAGATGTGATAAACAATAGTTTAAACAAACATTCCTTCATTTGCGAACGCTTATGTAAGCCACCAAAGATCTGTTCATGCTTTTACATTGGGAGGAGAGTATCCTTCCACTTGAACAAATACCGAAAATCAATATCCTGACTGCTGGCTGTGGTGAGTTGGACGTAAAGGCACAGTGCAGCTCACAGCCTTCGTTTTGCGTTTTTGTTGCAGCTGAGTGCATTTACAGTTCAAAAATCCTCCTATGGTAGTAAAACAAACCCAAAACTACCCAACGACGACATCTGTGAAGCTCGACAGTTTCTTGTTCACGCGAGTGCATAAATTAACCTAGTTATTACGTGGTGTTTGGTCGGAGTTCGATTCAACTGAGTGATTCCGGCCTCGATTTTGTTTTACACAAACTCATGATGACATCTGACATAGTTTGCTTAGTGACGTGTCGTTTTGTGCATGATGTGGTGATCTAGCCTACCTGATCTAAATTTAGATCCAAAAATAGGTCAAGACCAGCCGGGTCCGAGTACGAAATTAACTCGTAAAAAAAATCGCAGTTCTTGACTCTTTGGGTGCAAGTCAATGAAACTTGGTAATTCTTCTAACGGATGGGCTGCCTGAGGTATGACTAAAAGCCCCAGGGGCTCCGTGCACCTGGATTTGACAAGTTCAGTACCTAAGTTTTGATTCTTCTTCTTCTGCGTTCGATGGTTTGTTTTTTTAAATTTGGACCTCCTTGAGGCTGGAGGCCCGGCGCCGTCCTACCCTGGCTGCGGGACACCAGGACGACACCACATCGATCCAAAGATAATTGTACGGCCATATTATCGTGGAAGCGTAGACAGCCGATTTTCTCCCCACGCCAAGTTGGCTGCTGTCTTCCGTCTTCGGTGGTTGAGGTTCTTACTCAGGGTTGCCTCCTCCCCAAGAGTAGCTGCCTTGCTGGGCTGTCGAGTCCACTCTACCCGGGTTTGTTGTCGAAGTTTTCCTTCTTGTAGCCTTTGCCTTTCCCAAGGCGCACACAAGGCAGTGCGGGTTTTGAAATCGGAGTTGTCATTCTCCTAGATGAGCGACCATCCAAGGTTGACGAGCCCCATCTGCCCGAAGCAGCTGGTTTTAAGGCGCCAGGGACCCGCCTGCATCCCTTCTCCTGTTAGTCGAAGACAGGGCCCGCCACGTGAAGGCCAGGAGCTGGATTTGACTGTCAGAGGTGTTTGGAGACACGAAGCCATATGGAGCATTTCTTGGGAAGTAGGCGCTTATCTCTACTTCCACCCCGGCATAACAGTCCTTGGGCCCCTTAAGTATTGATGAAATGATTCCTTAAAAGTTCGTTGCGAAATTATTTCATCATATTTTCCGTATTATGCACAGAGAGCACCCAGATTGTTCATTTTTGGTACGTCACCAAGTTGAGGGATGGTCTTATCCCACGAAAAGACGGGCGCTGTGGCCAAGTGGATAAGACATCGGCCTCCTAATCGGAACCGGCACGGTTGGCCTAGTGGTAAGGCGTCCGCCCCGTGATCGGGAGGTCGTGGGTTGGCCTAGTGGTAAGGCGTCCGCCCCGTGATCGGGAGGTCGTGGGTTGGCCTTGTGGTAAGGCGTCCGCCGCGTGATCGGGAGGTCGTGGGTTGGCCTTGTGGTAAGGCGTCCGCCCCGTGATCGGGAAGTCGTGGGTTGGCCTAGTGGTAAGGCGTCCGCCCCGTGATCGGGAGGTCGTGGGTTCGAACCCCGGCCGGGTCATACCTAAGACTTTAAAATTGGCAATCTAGTGGCTGCTCCGCCTGGCGTCTGGCATTATGGGGTTAGTGCTAGGACTGGTTGGTCCGGTGTCAGAATAATGTGACTGGGTGAGACATGAAGCCTGTGCTGCGACTTCTGTCTTGTGTGTGGCGCACGTTAGCCTATATGTCAAAGCAGCACCGCCCTGATATGGCCCTTCGTGGTCGGCTGGGCGTTAAGCAAACAAACAAACAAACCTAATCGGAAGGTCGTGAGTTCAAGTCCCGGCCGCGGCCGCCTGGTGGGTTAAGGGTGGAGATTTGTCCGATCTCTCAGGTCAACTAATGTGCAAACCTGCTAGTGCCTTATCCCCCTTCGTGTGTACACGCAAGCACACGACCAAGTGCGCACGGAAAAGATCATGGAATCCATGTCAGAGTTCGGTGGGTTATATAAACACGAAAATACCCAGCATGCTTCCCCCGAAAGCGGCGTATGGCTGCCTAAATGGCCGGGTAAAAACGGCCATACACGTACAAGCCGTGGTAGTTTCAATCCACGAAAGAACAATCCCACGTAATGGCCTGGCAAGATTTGAGAAGGTGAGTCGAACAGTTGACACGGAAAAGAGTGTGCATTTAAAGTCTGGACAGTTTTCTTTATTTGGTGTTTAACGTCGTTTTCAACCACGAAGGTTATATCGCGACGGGGAAACTGAGGGGAGAGAGGGGATAGAGCCACTTGTCAATTGTTTCTTGTTCACAAAAGCACTAATCAAAACTTTGCTCCAGGGGCTTGCAACGTAGTACAAGATGTAACCGTGTGCCGAAACACTACGATCACCTCGGGAAGCGAAGTGCAATCAAACAGGATTGAAAATGTTAGGGCTAATTTCTTAGCCCACTGGACTTAACATTTCTTACATACTGCTTGACTAAAATCTTTACAAAAATTGACTATATTCTATACAAGAAACACTTAACAAGGGTAAAAGGAGAAACAGAATCCGTTAGTCGCCTCTTACGAAATGCTGGGGAGCATCGGGTAAATTCTTCCCCCTAACCCGCGGGGGGTAGAGTCTGGACAGACCTCTGGCGGCTGACACGATCTGTTCAATTAAAACGAAGGTCCTTTTAACAGATGTTGCATGCATGAGTTAAGCTTAATCCAAAGATGTTGTCGATGTTTGTATCGGCTGCGGATATTTACAATGTAGAAAAACGTATTTAAATAAAGAAGTTTTCAGTAGTTGTATACAGTTTGAGTGCTGTGTCTGCCAGTCCTAAATACTCCCCCTGGATTTCCTGTCAATCTACTAGTGTTTCTGTCTGTTCTTATTGGGTACAATGACACAAAACAGCAACACATTCAGATCCGTTGAAAGATATCTTCGTCATGCTGTGCGGCAAAGTCGTGAGGGTGACTTCGTAACTTAAGACGGCAATAAAGTTAAAGAACTTGTTATTTGTATTATCTTTATTTATTTTTTTTATTAATAAGGAAATACCCGAGAATTCAATTTGTTTTGTCGGCATTTTGCCAAGCCCGAGGAAAGATGAGGCTTCCAATGAAAAAAAAAAGATAATTAACAAAGGAAGTAAAGGACTTCGGAACCCTAACGTAAGCCTTCCCGCCTAAAATACACCGATACTGTTGGAAACAGTGTGTCTTTGAATCATTACCACACCCGATATACTCGATGGTTTTTTGTGTGTGTTGTTGTTGTTGCTGCTGCTGGTGGTGGTTGTGGTGGTGGTGGTGGTTTTTATTTAGTGTCAGTGCAAACCTCTTTATGAGACAAAAATGCCACCAATACTTATGTTTGACACGATCTAGCCTTCAGTAACAATTATTGAAACGAACCAAGCGAATGGCATGTTTATAGATACGCTGACAAATTGGGAGTTGTTTCGTGTAAGACATTACAAGCTCTACTATGTAAAAGTGATTCACAGTAAGTCACATATATACAAACACAAGGAGTGCATAAAACATATTTTTTATACATACAAACTTGCGATCAATACTCAGTCCACACTGAAGAAGGAGACCAACTTGGAGCAAACATCTTTATTGTACTGTGAAGATGTGTGTGTGTGTGTGCTGGCCGAAAGTGGACAACACGTCGAATTGTACCGTCAAGACTAATATCTATAGATGAAACCTTTCATGTAAAGGAGTTCATCTTACAACGTTATACCTTATTACACCCATACTGATAACAGTACAAGGACAAAGAAGCTAGTGCAAACTATATGATTAAAACTGAAATATCTTGTGTAACAGCTCCAAACACTCTCGTCCAATGTACACGACACCATGCCATTCATTGTTGCCTAAATTCCTTCAAAAGAATAGAACACCCCTTTCAAGACCTGCAAAAATATAAGACAAGTAGGTCTTATTAAGGAGGCAATCTTAAAACGGATGTTAACTTACCGAGGTTATAAGAAAAAAATCTGGAAAGAAACATGGAATTAAAAGAGGGTAGACTTATAATTATTGGTTTTTTTTTACTGTATTTGTGACAATCGTGTCATCTTCGACAATTGCACGGCACAGTAAACTGCAATGAAAGGCAAAATCTGCGGTTAATATCAATAATAATGAGTGGTTCCTGCAACGTAACGAATCCAGATCCAGATCCAGATTGCTTGATGCAAGCACGTCGTGGGTGTTTATAAGATGAATGTATTATTCACAAAATAATCCCCCCCCCCCCCCCCCTGTATACAAAAAAAAGAAAGAAAAAAAAAGAAAATTCATTCTGAACAAATACAACTTGTTGTCAAAAAGATCTGGCAATTAGTCCCAAAACAGTTAATAGAGTTATAATAACAGACACCAACATTGCTCAAACTATGAGGTGTCAATTGCGCAGAGGCATTTTAGAACATGCGTTCAAGTAAGTAAAATAAGAAACACACAAACAAACGGAAAAAATGACAACAGAAAAAACTCACAGGAACAGACAGAATAACTGATATGGTGAGAAGCAATTGAAACGTGAAACAAAACATTCAAGGAATGATTCAAGATTATAGCAAGGAACTAACAACAGAAGGACTTTTAAACAAATCACAGTATCTGAACTATGAACATCGCCACACCAACTCATACGCTAAGTTCAGTTCTCAAAACAAAATACAACATCAGTACAGCTCCAACCTGTGCTACTGTCTTCTACGTGTCTTCTGTTCATCCACATTCAGTTTTTTTTAGTCCCAATTAGGCTGTGCAAATGCTCATTCAGGTACAGAAAATGATAAACAGCCTACAGGAAGTGAACAATAAAAATCAGACTTAAAAAGACATCAAGGAAAAATATCGTATATACAGAATTATCGTAAGGTTTAAGACTTTATGTTCACATTAATAGTTTTTGTTGTTGTTGACCACAAATCTTTTCGCATTTCTTATGCGAGGAACGAGTGGATCTTCATTGTGGCAGAACCTGCTTTTCTCTTACAAGATGGTGGCGCCTCTTATTAAATCAAGCGTCTTATAACTTAAACAGTTCTTTTTATCATATATATATATATGAAAAACAAAACCACGGACTTTAAGGATAAGATATCATTGATGGTGTCTTGATATACCATTATATTCCCTTTATAAAAATCAACCAAACTTGATTGAATTGAAAACTAAGGTCATCAACCTTCGAAAACAATAGGGTTGTACTATAACAGACACAAACTGGCGATAAAGTCAGCGAGGAAATAACTCCATTATGCAAGAAACGACACAGGAAGTTATTAAAGAGGAACGTAATTCACTCTTAGGCCCCCCCAAAAAAAAATAGTCTGTTTACGGTATCTCGACCGACCCTATTTTTTCGCGCGACCCTAGACTTTTTTTTGGCATTTGGGAAATAAAAAGAAAAAAAGTCTTTGTTTTTGGGCAAAATAACTTAACAATATGGGGTTTTTTGAAGAAAAAAAAAATCCCGACCTACCGACCCTATTTTTTGGGCCTATGTTACCGTAAACAGACTATTTTTGTTGTTGTTGGCCTTACCCAGAAATGTTTCCTGCTTATAAGTTATACAACACGAGTGAATGGTACATACTCTTTTGTAAACCATTGTCTCTTTTGATTGTTGACATTTGAATTGAGGTCTGGTCTACGATTTGCTAGCAAAGACACAGAGCTCTTGTTTTGTGGCAATACATGTTTGCTAATGTGCTTATGATTACCAAGGTTTAGACTCATACTCTTTCTACTCATTCGAAGTTTGACGATACAGTGAAATACAGGCCTGGTTAAGTAAGTACAGAGAAGAAAAATCACCACGGACATTCAAGAGTAAAAAATCACGTGAAAGACAGATCATTGCCAAACCTCCCCGAGACTTTCGCTCCCATGACATGTACAAAGTATTTAAAGCCTTGTGAACCATTCCATTAGAAAAGATAAATGCTTGATAGTTTGATGAAAACTGTATATTTGCAAGCATACCTGTTCGCGTATACAACACAAGCAATTCAAATAACAACAAATGTGGCTAATGAACATTGCTCGCAAAGTAAAGACTCATGGATATTTACGTGCAATTACAGAGAGAGAGAGAGAGAGAGAGAGAGAGAGAGAGAGAGAGAGAGAGAGAGAGAGAGAGAGAGAGAGAGAGAGAGAGAGAGAGAGAGAGAGAGAGAGAGAGAGAGAGAGAGAGGGGGGGGGGAGTGGAGGGTGTATTCTGAATAAGCACAGCCAGCCAAAGCAACGTTCTAATGCTCAATCGTTTATGTAGCATAAAGGTTGTGTCCAACTCCTCTGCATCATAATTGTATAATAATATTGCAGCATTTTTAACAGAAACAAAGAAACTTACGATTATGTAAAGGGGAACAATTACTGCAGAATATCATAGGAAAGAAAGGAATGAGATCGCAGACAAATCCTGCACGGTTATCGTTCCTATTAAAACAAGTGGTATGTTAAATATATAATATACACTTGTTCGCGGTCTTGATTGTTTTCCTGTCCAGCTTTGGCGCCAGCTAGGATGACAAAACGACAGAATTTGATGATGAAAGATGACAGTACAAGAACGAAAAATATACCATCAGCAAGTATATACATGCACACAATACATATCACTGAGCAGATATAATTATGTTGAATCACAGAAAAATTGGAGCAGTTGACCACTGGGAGGTTAAAAAAAAATAACAATAAAAAGAAAGAAGATGAGCATTGAGCAGATGATGAAAACTAAACACATTTCCACAAGTCCTTTGATCATTTAGTGGCAGAATTAAACGCAACACGTCCTAAAGTTTATTATGATGACAGTGTCACATACGTCTAAATACCTGTCACTGTTAACGATGTTTTCAATGGGATTCCATTTCATTTGAGAACGACGGACATTTTCAAACTCATGTAGACAAGACTGACCATTGACCTGTCTTTGCTTTGGGTTCAATGAGTCTGAAAATCATTCACACGATGAAAAGTACTTCATGGTGAACATCAGACTGTTAAAGCACGCGAAAACATTTTGGATGGGTCATGCTTAAGTATGGTGCTTGCTAGGTCAAGATTTGTACAGTACACAGCACCATGCCTATCACTTGTGTATATCTTATGATTGTCCGAGCTTCCACAGTAGAGAAGACAGACTCATTCACGAACTCTACAGTTTACTGTACACAGATCGTTAAATCTTCACACCGGACCAAAGATGTTTAACAAGCCACATTCTCAAAGAGAAAACTATTTCCACTGCTTGAGCTGGATCATACAAGAACGATGCTCGCGTTTCCTCCTGCGGTTGGGAAATCAGTAGAGTTCTCCATACAGCTGCTACCTGACCACAACAGTAACTGGTGCCCCGTTTCCTAATTCTGCAAACGTCGCATCCCCGTCACTTTCCCGGACGTCCCCGAAACATTTCCGAGGGTAGAAGTTGACAGGATATAGCCACAGCCACAAGAGTATGACTGACGCGTGAAATCAAGTTGTCAAGACCTTATGGGAAGTGATACCGCTGATGTCTTCTTTCGCTCGTTCTGTGGCTCCTTACTCGACGCCTTCAAGTGTTAATCAGTTGATGTCTCAGGAACTAACCCCAGAAGGTAGCATCCCAAAGGCGCACATCTTACCCAATAAAAGGAATTGGTAAAACCTATTATTATCATCTATTTGGCCATCTTGAGTTCTCAGATATCGAGCACTATATGGGCCTTCTATTGTGGGCTAGGGACAAAAACTGCTTAAAGTTACCGAGCTGCTATCTGATCGGATATCCCGGTCCCTCTGGTCGGCTTTTTCTTTTTGTTTCTAAGAAATACTAAGAGAAGTCAGTGGTCCCGCCCACCTGAAAAGAGAAGTCTGGTCGTCAACACTTTTAACATGCCCAGAAAAGTCAGACATTCTTGTTTCTTCCTGCGGAGTGTGGTTCTCCACAGTATAACCTATTAAGATTATTTCAGGATGAGAAAACACTTTTGCGCTTCACAAGTGTAACCGACGTTGAAACCCCAGCCGTTTTCAACCTTACATGAAAACAGAGATCCCCGTCTCTTCCTGTAGACAGCATGGTGGTACACAATAAAACCTATTTCGGTTATCTTAGGAGAGAGAGAAAACACGTTTGCCCCCACACAAGTGAAACCAACGCTGGAACTCTAAGTCGTTTTCAACCTGAACGTCTCTTCCTGCAGACATCGTGGTGCCACAAAATACGCCATATCTTTTTGGGTTCTAAAAATAGCATTGACCCGAGCAAAAGCAAACGACCATAGAGCTCTAGTCGTTTTCAACCTGACCAGAAAACTGAGAGATGCCCGTCTCTTCCTGCAAGCACTGAGGTTCTTCACGGGACGTACCAAAAGTATCCACCTCCAGTGGCCCCGCCTTGCCTTCATCAGACACCTGACGCTTTATATGCGCGGCGTCGCTCACCACGATAGACGGCCCGATGTTGAAGTAGTTGTAGGGCGCCAGCAGGAGGTTGTAGCTGTTGGTGGTGGTGGTGGGGCCGGGGACATCCTCCGTGCTGGGAACCACCGTCCCTCCAAGCGTGGCCCACACCACCAGATCCTCGTCCACGATGGTGTTGTTGTCGTCGTGGTAGCGGGCGAAGTCCAGCACGGGGTCCCAGGGGTCGCCGCCAGCGTAGATGGAGGAGCTGGCGTCCTCGATGTCCTTGTACTTGGTGACTGTCAGGGGCAGCTGGGCCCAGCTGGCTGCACGTGCCACTGCTGCTTCTTTCAGGACAAAGTCTGTCGGGTTCTTGTGGATCAGGCGGTAGCCGCGTCTCGCTTTGTACCTGTGGACGGGATAAACTGTATAAGTCTTTATCATGACGAATCTAAGCATATTGCTGATGGTGAAAGATGAAAGTGCGCTTTGCACCTGTCGACAGATCTCGCATGGTGAATCTGAGGAATCATGAGGAATCTAAATGTAAGGTGTTGAATGGTGAAGGACGATAGTGTGCCAAAAATAATGCATTGATGATTAGTACAGAAGACTGCATGGTTGGTATTGATGGGTAATGATTCATTCAGTCGCAACTACCTAAGGCATTGGCTCATTCTCGATTGCTTTAGGCATCTACAGGCAATGAGAGTCATTCTAAGGCGAATGTTTGGCGAACCATACATATTATGTAAACTGTGACTTTCATCTTTATAACGCGAAGCTTTCATTTAAGACTATTTCCAACCAACTTGAAACAGCCAAGAATGTTTGTATTCATTGCACATTTACTATCTATCACCATCAAGCCTGTACTGACTGGAACGCAGAAGAGTTAGACATACCAGTCACACATATCTATCAAAGCAGACTTACTAGCTACGCCTGCGTATCTGAATTATCCCAAGATTTAGTGTAAATGAGCGTAAGCGAAATACTACGAGTTGGCAACTATGGACTTACTTGTTGAAGAGCTTGTGGTTGTAGAAAACGTGGTGCAGACGTGGGCTGGACTCCTGCTTCCACAAAGCCTCTCTCTCCGTCTTGACCACCGTTGACCGGTACCTCATCTTAGTGGTGTTCTGGTCAGGGAACCAGAAGCTGGGCACCTGCTCCGCCTGGAACTGCAGAGTCTTGTACCTGTTGGAGCTGCCCGCAATGTCCAGATCCACCTTGTAGTGGAAAAGCTCCTGATACGCGTTGCCAACCAGCTCGTCGTGAACTTCGTGTCCAAAGGATCGTTCCCTAGGCAACGAGAAGGTGGTCTGAAGGTAGCCCGTTGTGCTGACTTTGATCTCTAAAGTCCCGTCCAGATGGAAGACGTAATCGAAGACGTAGTCTTTGTTCCAGATGACGGCGATGGTTCGCAGGACCAAACTGTAAGCCACCATGCCGCCATAGTAGCGGAAGTCGTCAGAGTCGTGTGACGTAGTGTAGTGACGTCGGAGCGGGGTGGCGGTGTTCTGCTCGAAGATACAGATGGAATGTTTGTAGCGGCGCGGAGAGACGGTGTCCACGAAGTGAAAGGTGTCGAGGAAATGAGCGGTGGTGGGACAGTCCACCCCGGGTACCAGTTCGTGGGAGGAAGCCCCGATGAAGAAGGACGAGCCGTAGAACGTGAGGGTGCCCATCTCCGGGCTGTGGCCAGAGTAGAACACGCCCAGCTCTTGTAGGCCCACCTCGTAGGCGATACGACCGTCCTGCACACATTTACAAATCAGTACAAAACTAAAACTCTATGTTACGACCCCTCAGTATAACAACCGAATGTTCTTTGACTTTACATTTTCAAAGTCGTTAAACAGAGCTACCACTGTATATACCGCATAAATTTAACATTTAACAGATACATAAAACAAAGTGACAACAATTAGAAGAGGGTGCTCATTTTCGCGACAACTTATTAAACACAACAAGGGAGACCTAGAGAATGAGAGTTTTAGCTGACAGAGAAAGCTGTACACACGGTGTGTTTTTCCCACAAGAATATCCCATGCTACATGTACTGCTAAACGGCCCAGCGCTCACTGAAAAAAACACCCACTTGTACACGGCCCGCCTTTCTTCCCGTGCCAAGTTTGGAGTAGATCTGTATTGCCGACATGTGTGTTATACCGCACATATTAACAGTTAACTGATAAAAGAGTATAACGAATTTTATTCAAATGAAAAGCTCACTTCGACTGGCGTACAGGGGCGATAACAAGTGGCTGACTAGCCCCCAAACCAGCTCGGTAGCTTGTCAAACATCCGATTGACCGACCGACCAACCAGCTTGCCAACAAACCTACGAAGAAACCAACCAACCAAATTCTACCCCCCCGCCCCCTCCCCCAAATGTCACTAGCATACCTGGAAGTTGACATCGAAGAGCTGCAGACCAGTGGCACATCGGGAGCGAAAGTTGAAGCTCCAACCAAAGTAGGTGACGAACTGACCATCCACTGTGAAACGGCGACCCTCGGGTTCCACCAGTCTCGGACCTCGCCCTGGCGCGTCGAACCTTTCGGGACCTCGTCTCTCGTAGGAGGAGAACCCCCGGTCATACGCGTCCATGAAGAGTCGGAGCTTCCTCAGAGAGTCATCCTGTATAAGGAAGATCGAAGAGTATGTTTCCCGTTGGAGTATAAGACATAGGACACAAGAATTTACTATAGCGATGAACAAACGCACTAGGTTTGAGTAAGCATGCACCTATTTATTACATCGAAGCAAAGTAAAAACATAATTCAGTTCTTTTGCTCACAACACGCATACAACGAACGCACGAACATAGGCTACATTCACACACACACACACACACACACACACACACACACACACACATACACACACACACACACACACACACACACACACACACACACTGACAAACACACACACACACACACACACACACACAGATTGCAAATACACCACATCGTGTGCATAATGTCCATAATGTTTAACTTTGCATTGAAAAATACACCAGGATTGGAATAAAACGAAATGTGCACAAATGGTAAAGTAGCTGTTTAGTGCCCGCAATCTGTCTGATAGTATAATTGTCGGAAAATTCAACCTCTGTTACCGATTTACCCATCTATTGTACCTTACTATTTTGTTTTTATCATTCTGAGAATTCGACAAGAAAAAAATGTTACCTCGTATCGTTCTATAAGGTCTTCAACTTCGTAGAACATCTGTCCATTGTAGACTATGCGCGTCACTCGCCAATCAGTGACGTCAGTGCTGGAATGATCCACCTGCAGAGCGAAGCCGAGGGGGTGGAGGGGGGCCCCTTCCACCTGACGGTACCCCCACATCCATGATCGTCTGTCCCCGCTCTCGAAGCCCCTGTAAGATGTATGTTGCAATGACGTCAATGATTTCCATCAGTTAGGTTTTTCGTCAATTTAAAAGGTCCTTCTTCTAATATCTACAACAACAAAGTTTCTTGGGCATGGTAGGGATGTCACGTATTGATGACATCAAACGGTCTAGAGAATAGAAGTATACGTACTTGATCTCTCTCTCTCTCTCTCTCTCTCTCTCTCTCTCTCTCTCTCTCTCTCTCTCTCACACACACACACACACACACACACACACACACACACACACACACTCACACATACACACACTAACACACACACACGCACGCACGTCCTCTGGCATCATGTTCACAAATAAAATGGATGTGGTATTTTGACTATAATTATGTGAGCTTGTGACTGAGCGACAGTTACGGTACACATGTATTTTTGCGCATCCGTTTGAACTCGTGAACTCGTGGTACCTCTGTGCTATCGAGGATTTAAACCTGTACTATCGGGGATCCACTAAGGTTTCCGAGACTGTGTTTTGTCTGTATTGAAATGGTCTGGCAGAAGAGCCGATCCTTTAATTTGCATAGGTAAAATGATCGCTTTTCGGTACCCGACACCCCTCTGAGTTGAATTTGTTTTAACCTTGTGACGTAGGCACGCGGGGTGTTGTGGGTTGGGGCATTTACTTTTCGCTGGTGCTTCGAATAGAACAGACGTGTCCAGTGAGCGGTCGCGTGGCAGGTTTGCTACGAGCAGAAAGGGAACAGTAATGTGACTTTGTTGAGACGGGTATGTGATTTATGTGCTATTCTTTTTATATAATGGGTAAAACAGCGTTAAAGTATGCGGGTTGTGACCTGCTTTGGGAGGATTTATTTGAATGTTCAAGTAGATTGTTTTGTGAGTTGAATGTTCGGGAAAACTTTTGTTTATTGAATGTTTTAGAAAACCGTTTGAGTGTTTGAGAGAACTGTATTGTAGGCATGTTACTTGGAATGAATGATGTGTTTTGTTGGTGTTAAAGGATTTAGTTTGTGGTGGTTGAAATTGTTGAGTTGTTTATGTATGCTTATGACGTGCATTCTGTGATTTACAGAATGGCGAAATGTGCGACGGGGTTTTGTTAGAGGGGTTCAGTTAGATTTCAGTTGGATTTTAGTAGACGGGGTTCAGTAGACGGGGTTTCAGTTAGGTTCAGTAGACGGGGTTTCAGTTAGGTTCAGTAGACGGGGTCGGTTTCAGTTAAGTTCAGGAGACGAGGTTTTAATTAGGTTTTGTTAGATTGGTTTTTTGTGGGATTTTTTTTAGGTTGTTTTTTTAGACTTCGTTTGTTTAGATTAGAGTTTTTTGATTTTTAGACTATAGTTCTAGAGTGAGGATCTGGAGTATAGTTCTAGAGTATAGTTCTGGAGTATAGTTCTAGAGTGAGGATCTAGAGTATAGTTTTGGAGTATAGTTCTAGAGTGAGGATTTAGAGTATTGTTTTGGTTTGTTTTAGTTTTAGAGAGTAGAACACATTGGAAGTTTTGTATTGAAGGTAAACCCCTGTTTTCCCACACATTTCCCCTCACCATCATATGGAAATAAAAGAACCTGGTAATTTAACCTGTGTCAGTTTGTTTTGAGTGTTTGAGTTTGGAGAGAAAGGGGCACTCGGTTACATTTGGTCCCGCGAGCAGGGTAGGTTACATTTGGCACTCGGTTACATATACTTCGTATTACGCGGAAAAAACACCGTAGCAACAGCGTAACAAAAAAAAGTGCTGCTTCAAAAAATCACCATTTCTATCTCTTGATTCCCTCGCAGCAGCTAACTAGATTAAACCAGGGGCATGCACGAAATATGCCGCTGTAATCAATAAATCACGCACTTCTTTTCTCCCCTTGAGATAAACTGTTTACCTTGGAGGCAGGTCCACAAACATCAGGCAGTCCGGCCCATGATCGCAGTCGTGATAGCTCAGCTGGTAACTCTCGCTCAGCAACGTTTGCAAGTCACGTGTCACGAGCTTTAGCAAGGCCCGCAACTCTCGTCGCTCCACCGAGTCCACAGGACGGCTGAATGGCAGAAAAATTACGGTTATTGATTATTCCATGCAGGCCGAAAAAATAAAATTGCAAACAGCAAAATGAGCAAAGATTATGGTGAGTCAACAGGGCATCAGATTCGGGGTGAAATCGCGTTCCCGCTGGGCCTCCATCTGTAGGCCTACTTAGAGTGGACACTTCTCTTCAGCCGTTTTAGCTTGTGCAAAAGGCACATGAAAAATCTGTTGTGTGTTCCGTGTTTGACACTTGTTTCTCATTCACGTCTACGCGACTCATAGGGCTAACGCTTTTTCCAGTTTTTTGTACCCTACCCTAAAGTCGCACCCCCTGTCCCCACTATTCACAAATATCTGTGTGTGTGTGTACGTGTGTGTGTGTCTGTGTGTGTGTATGTGTCACGGTGTGTGTGTGTGTGTGTGTGTGTGTGTGTGTGTGTGTGTGTGTGTGTGTATGTATGTGTGTGTGTATGTACACCTTTCACGAGCTCGCATAAATGCTTCGGTCATTATTGTACAGTTTACTTTCAGTTTTCTTTCATGTAAGAGGATACGGTCTCTACCCCCCCCCCCCCTCACCCCCACCCCACCCTATATCCCCCACCAACACCCCCCGCCCCCCAAACGAATTGTTTGTAACCTACCAATGCTCTAAAACTGACACAACTCTTAACGCTTTTATTGTTGTTCTTTGGCCATTTACGTTGAATGACTTGTTATACATTGACATTGATAGTTTTATTCTTCTTCTTCTTCGTCGTTCGCTAGATAGTTTTATTATAAGAACCTTTTTTTTTTAATTCCTATTAACTCGATGTTCTTTAACTATGTTTGTAAATTGTTAGAGGATCTTTTAGTAGAAGTGTTTAACTGTCGAAGCTGCTTTTACCTAAGAGACCGACTGTATATTGTGCTGTTGTACTTGTCAGACTTGATTGTACCAAGTCCTTCACATGTTGTAATGCGCTTAGAGCCAAATATTTTTGTTTTTTGTAAGGGATAGGCGCAATATAAATACACTTTATTATTATTATTATTATTATGAGCCACTATCTCTGACACTATTTTCTGTGCGACCTTTACCACTGTTCACATAATGAACACATTTTAGGATTCTTCCGGAAATCTGGAACCACGCATCAAGAATTCCACGAGTTTCCTACACTGCTCGCATCATGAACAAAATCCTAGGATTCTTCTGAGATTCCGGAAGCCCGCATCAAGAATTCCTGGGGTGGTGTGCACGAAAGAGTACCCATGCAACTAGGTGGGAACCAAACACTTAACTGGATTGGATTGGTTGAAATCTCAAACAAGTCTCGAATTAGGCTATTAGCCACGCCTGTGCACGTGAAATTACACAACTTGGTGGAACCAAGGCACTGGGTCTGATAGTTTGACATTTTTGACAAATCTGAATTGGGGCGGGGATGTAGCTCAGTCGGCAGCGCGCTGAATTTGTATCCAGTTGGCCGCTGTCAGCGTGAGTTCGTTCCCACGTTCGGCGAGATATTTATTTCTCAGAGTCAACTTTGTGTGCAGACTCTCCTCGGTGTCCGAACACCCCTCGTGTGTACACGCAAGCACAAGACCAAGTGCGCACGAAAAAGATCCTGTAATCCATGTCAGAGTTCGGTGGGTTATAGAAACACGAAAATACCCAGCATGCTTCCTCCGAAAGCGGCGTATGGCTGCCTAAATGGCGGGGTAAAAACGGTCATACACGTAAAAGCCGTGGGAGTTTCAGCCCATGAACGAACAAACAAACAAACAAATCTGAATTTGAACAAATCCTACACAGGGCTAGGTTCCCACCCAGTTAAGCACTCTCTCGTGCAAACTCCACCCTTGGAGTTTCCGGCGTCTTACCTTGCAAAGGGTACGGGGGTACGCCTGTAGGCGGGGTTGGTGACGGCCCTGTGGTAGGAGGGTGTCGGCAGTGGTCCCACGATGTGCTCTTCCACCCGGGGTGGATCCAGGTCCCCCCTGTACAACACTGCTATGGCCGCCCGTCCTGGCTTCCGCTTCCCCCCGTCTGCGTACCCCAGTACTGCTGTTTTCAGTGGTACCTGAAGTGATGAGCCTGAGTTTCATACCTCTGCCTATGGCGACGGTTTTTTGCACTCTCTATTGTGTGCATTTCGGGATGTAAATGCTTGTATAACTGTGTTTTAATTTTAAATGTGTCAAGCGCAAAGAGCATAATTGTAAAGTTATGATGTTGCGCTATATAAATGCTCATTTATTATTATTATTATTATTCCCTGTATCGAAGCAGACTGTGAAAGTGGTTGTACGCAAGTTTGCTGTATGGCATTTTTTCTCTCAAAAGGCTCAACATTAAGCGGCTTCTACTGCAACCATGGAGATTGCGTTACACGGCCAAGAATGTGTCTAAGTCAAAAGATTGGATCTACATTAATGTGTGCTTCTTCACTGTTTTTTTTTTTTTTTCATTTGTACCGACCCGGCCAGTTTTGTGGCTGTGTTTTTACACCCCCGGTATAGGGGTGTGTATAGGTTTCACTCGATGTGTTTGTTTGTTTGTGTGTTTGTTTGTGTGTTTGTTTGTGTTCGCAAGTAGATCTCAAGAATGAACGGACCGATCGTCACCAAACTTGGTGAACAGGTTCTATACATTCCTGAGACGGTCCTTACAAAAATTGGGACCAGTCAAACACACGGTTAGGGAGTTATTGGTGGATTTTGGTTTTTTGGGGGATCAACTACGGCATAACTCTTCCTTATCTTCTCCATGTTTTCAGCGTTTACCTCCCTTCCTTCGTATGGTGCACTTACTATTATGAGGGGGCATCTTCGGATATTCCCGGCGTTCTGTTACTATTTTTAGAAGGTCACCGCAGTGTCCAGAACGTAAATTGGACCCGTAAATTATCCTCACTGTAAAAGTGCAAAGGTCGAATCAATTTATAGCCACGCGAAAAATACACTGTCATCTATCTCTCTATACGGCTTCTCTGTGTTTGTGTGTGTGTGTGTGTCTCTCTCTATGTGGGCAACACCTATGGATTGCTCAGTTCTGTTTGTGATGTGGTCTGGCGGCTTTTGTGTAATTGTATGTACTGGCCTTCCTTTGAGAAGCCAGAACAGTTCAAAAGGGCTTAGAGATAAGCTCTAAATTGCTCAATCCTGAGCAGTGAGAATGGTTATTTCCCTTTGACCAACGGGGGTGTTTTTCCTATCGGAGGAATTTCTTGTTTGTTTTGTTTTGCAAGCGTGTTGTGTGTAACTTTTTGCAAATGGTTCTTAGGGATACCTACGATAAACCTCTTTTTTTTGTTCAAATTACTGACATGAACACGGTATGCTTTTGTGTCATACTAAAGTTCTTAGAATCACTACTACAACATCGTTACTGAATTTTCTATGGAGTCTTCCCTTCGGGCTTCACCCTCCCCCAGCAACCTTTTTGAAAACCATCTTCGCTTGCATCGGTTCGTTGCACACCTCAAAACATACTGCATAAACTTACAGTGAAATACCACCTGTAGTAAATCAAGCAGGTGTAGGCAATTTAAACCGCCGCTTCCAATGCACCAGATTCAGACCTTGATTTGTTGTTACGCCCCCTTCTTCCTCTCCCATTCCTCAGTCATAGCTTTGTGTCTGTCTGTTTGTCTGTCTGTCTCTCTCTTTCTCCCCCCTCCCACACATACACATAAACACGCACGCACGCACGCGCACACACACACACACACACACACACACAATCTTCTCATCCTCACATCCTACAACTGTTACCTGTAAGTCAATCATGAAAATGTAACTGCTGTTCACGGCAGCCTCGTCAGCCGGTGTCAGCCCCAGTTTTTGGTCCCTCATCAAATAATCCCGGACAGCCCTCATTTCTGAAGGAGTGAGGTCATTGAAAAGACCCGGACTGTCCAGGTCCCTCCCTCTGCTTTTGAGGCCAGGTTCGCAGTACGGAGGTGCGTAGCGCATGGCGACGAGCACTGCGATGGTGATGACGAGAGAGATGATGACGACGGCGATGATTACGATGAAGATGACGACGATGGGTCTTCGCCGCGGCTGGTAAGCCGTCACTTCGATGCTGCAAGGTTTTGCCGACCCCATGGTCTGAAATTGTGTGAAAAATGGGTCACGTATTAGAATCAAGGAACACTAGTAGCCTACATCTAAGTGGTAGCTAAACACTCTTGGAAAATACCCTGAAAATAGCCAACAAAACTCGTATTAGCCGTTGTGCTGTACACGCACTTCTATAGCTTTGTAAATTCATGTATCTGACACATGGGTGGCGCCTACTTTTTGTGATTTGCGTCGTTAAACAAGTCCTGTTTAGCGTAGAAATGTGGCTAAAATATTTCCGGCACCCCCAAAAAGGCAATTTGTACGGAAACTTTGGCAATGTGCGCGAGACCTTGCTTATTTTTTATTTTATTTTATGCAATTTATATCGCGCACGCGCACAACTAAGAACAAATGATGCGGTGACTTTAAGAAATTCACTCAATGCACAGAGGTGCGTTAACCTGAGTGATGTATATTTTTCTCACCGCCGGGATGCACGAAACGTAGACAGACTCACCTAGCCCGTACGCTAACCTTGAAACAACAAAAAGACACAACATCTGTTTCCTATGGGATCAAAAGAAGGCTCGACTTCAATTCACGAAATTGAGAATAATGGAACAGACTGTCATAAACTTGCCAAGCCTTTTGCAGCGTTAGCTAGCATATCGACCTACAAACACGTTCAAGCCTTAGTAGTTCATATCGACGAAAAACTTGCTCGCATCTTAATAGGCTAGCGGATATTGAACTGTCAGTAATGTCGTCTGTGCCCGGAAGAGACACTTAGCCCAACCCAAATAATGCTAAGACCAAATTTTACATTTCCACACATTAAAGAAGCATTTAGTTGTCCTTGTTGTAAATGTTACACAGTAGAAAGAACTCAGTTCAAATCGTGAATTTTCCGCACTTGGGAATTTATACATTACATGATATTTGTTCACGCTCATTACGAATCCCTCGCGACTTTCTTTCTCCTGTTGCAGCTGCGCTGATGAGGTGTTGCATCTGCGCTGATGAGGTCTCGGCAAGCGTCGATTCCCTTCCGGGCCCCACCAATCGGTAATCAAAGTCTCTCGGGATTCCCAACGTGAGTTTAAAATAATTGTTCAAAACAAAACAACACGATAAGAAACGAAACATGCTGTATACGCTATGTATGGATTCAAAGAAATGAATATCATGAAAGAGGAGGATTGTTTTTGTTTCAAATTGAATTTCGTACAACCCTGCATACACGCATGTAAGCGTACAAGTGGGTGTTGTCGCCATAGAGTTTGTCTTAAAACTGATCCTCAAACTCCAACTAAATGACGTCACATGCTGCTCGTAATTTCATGACCTCAATTTATGAGGTTTCATACTAGCACCAAAGAGGTCAGCCTATTATTGATCAAGATCGATGTGACGTCACAAAGACAATCATGCATATATATATGCTTGCCGACTGCCAATGTCGGAAATAGACGTCTGTGCTCTCGTGGGTGAATACTGGCATGAACGGTAACTCAGGAAAGCGTGACAGTAATAGTAGCATATTTATCTGCAGACAAGCTGAATCGAATATGACCCTATCTGCCTTCATGCCAAGCAAAGATTATTATGTGTAAATTTGCTTCGAAACCACCTGGGACTTCAGAATATAAACCAAGAAAGCGAAGTGTCTGGGCCAAACAAAACAAATAGTGGTCGCAAGCCTTTGCCGTTAGGGTAAATGTATGTGGTCTGGTAATGCCATTTCAACAATTACGTCTGTAGCGTAGTCTCTCTTTGCGTCTGCACTGAATTCTCTTTAAAAACATTTTTGAATTTTAATGTCTCATTTGCGATAATAAACGTTTTATATTTCTATATGTTTAACAGAAATAATGATAAGGCAACGAGTTGTAGGAGGTCTCCGTATCAACAGCCTGAAAAAAGACTATAATCCAGAAGTTAAATCGAAGTTTGTATTTATTTGTTTGTCATTGCAGTTTTACCTAGCTGAGTGTTACAAATGGTATAGATAATTTGTTTTGCAGACGGAATTGTGGCGTAGGAGCATTAAGATGTTATCAGTCTGCACGTTTTTCTGTCCTTTTTGTATCTTTTCATTTTTTAAACCTGACTCATATTCAGGTAGTTTAGGATAAGCTGGATTTTACGGGGCACACCCTTCCTCGCAGTTCCTGGCTTATACATTCAGACGCGAATCTCAGAGGAGAAATAATCAACACCCCCAAACAAAGTAGAGTAACATTCGCAGTTTGGCAACCTTTCAACCAGGGAAAAAGTCGGTTGGTCGCAAGTGAATACTTATTCATTCGCAAGCACAGTTGTAAGCTCGTGGTTCGCATTGTAGCATTCGGGTCCGTCATAACGAGTTTTGCGGGAAGCCGGTACCGGCAAAATTGCTGGCGCAGAACAGACAGAATTGATGCTTGTTCCCCACAGGCGCCAGACACGGAGAGAGTAAGTTCTAGTTATGTTCAACCGTGTCGTGGCCTACGCATATCCTTGGCATTCGATGTCATTAATCCAACAAATAAGGGCCAAAAAAAGTGCCCCTTATTTACAGTTTTTGGACCATAAAAATAAGCCCCAAAATTTGTGGGGCACATTTCCAGTTTGGGGACCACAAAATGAAGGCCAAAACAAAATGTGGGGCACAAAATGTGCGCTATAAAAATAAAGGCAAATAAAAGTAGTCCTTGTAAATATGAAGCAAGTTTTTGTACGCACATGACTACACAGAACAGTTGCACTGTCCGCTAACTGAAGTACTTCCGAGTCTTCAATACCCTGGCACCATGTGAATAACACCAAGTGATTCATGACATATCGTGCCAGAAGACTCACGATCTTGGTAGGTGTTTGAATTCCACCTTATTTCGTTAGTGCTTTGAAGAAAAGATTCCGCCATTAACACTGTCTCGGGCGAGTGTCGCTTACCGGAATCAAGTTCTAATGTCGAATGGTTTTAATAGACCAGCCAGAAGAGTTTATGCTGCATTTGGTTTCAATCGTTGCAACGACGTGTGTCAGTTACTGACTGAGACAGGGAAATACATGATTTCAGATCATTATTGGTCCATCCAGCGAAGACCATACACCTCTTTGAACATGAAGCTACCCCAAAGAGAGATATATATATAGACTCTCTGTGAGCTACTCTCACGGGGAGCCTGTGCTTTTCCCCATCCCTCACTCCCTGACATGTACTTCTTACGCCTCTGTTTACCCTTTGCTGAAGACAGCTGTAAGTCGATCTACAGAACTTTGTGAGATGTGGGGGATCTGAATTCTGTGTTCTGAGTCAGCACCAGAGGCAGTTTGCACCGTATACCCCAGGGCCGGACCCGGGGGGGGGGGGGGGGGTTCCAGGGGTTCCGGAACCCCACCCCTGGAAACAGCATGTACCTTGCTTTGAGTGGTTTTTTTTATTTTTATTTTTTTACTAAATAAATTTTGTGTGTGTCTCTAACAAATTTTATTCAATGTGAAATCCGATGAGAAAAAGGTAACCCCCCCCCCCCCCCACTATGCTGCTCTTAACCCTCAAAACAAGGCCAACAAGAATGCACCAGATTGCACAGATTTTAACCGTTTTTCAAAAATTTTCCGGGGGAACATGCCCCCGGACCCCTCTAGTTCGCGCGCCTGCTTTGCAGGCGCGCGCTTGTGGCTTCGCCACTTCGCTGATTTGCCCCCCTAAAAAAGGAGGAACCCCCCCCCCCCCTTACAACTCATTTGGTCCGGCCCTGTACCCTGCTTGTCTTGGAACGTACTTTATCGGTCAGTTGTGGGCGAGATGATGAGCTGTCCACGCTAAGAGCGGAGCAGTCATTGCGTGTGAGTGGTAGGACTGACATGCTATACATACATGTATTATGTTCTGTTTCCTGCGTGGGGGAGCAATGGGGAATCATTACTAATTTGCTTTTTCACAGCTGTTGTCGGGAACATTAAACCGCCCCAGGTGGTGCACTAAGAAGCCGTTGGACTCTTATAATATTGGATTTGTCATTACTGGTCTGAATTTGAGTCTGGTGCAAACACCGACATGCAGACAGACGACACAATCGTAAGACAGACACTCAGGTGCGACAAACAGACGAGAAAACACACACACACACACACACACACACACACACACACACACACACACACACACACACACACACACACACACTCTCTCTCTCTTTCTCTCTCTCTCTCTCTCTCTCTCTCTCTCTCTCTCTCTCTCACCTTTGTCAGAAGATAGGTTCAGTTTCAAATGTCGACTGCTGCTCTCAGATTGATCAAATGCGCCCACGTGACGTCATAGGTCTTTCTCCGTCACAATGATCAGATCGTACCTAGTCGGTCAATCACATCCTTTTCAGTCGTAACGTAACGTACGTGGGAGATGAGGTTCACAAAGATAACCATAAAAGATGCTGCTCAATACGTCATACTTCGAGATGTGCCAGCAGATGTAATGACGTCACAAGCACATGACGACACAAAGCTGACACGTCACTGAGCACCCACACGGCATCAAGATGCATACAGATTATTCTTCCTTGTTCATGTTTGACCAAACTTCTTTCACACTACGCCCTCTCACATTGACGTGTGTAGATGAATCCTCAGTCTTCGTTTGTGAGCAAACTTCACTAACTGACACACTAGACAGCCTGTCACAGATATGCACGTAGATGATTCTTCGGAGTTCGTTTTTGACCAAACTTGGTTATGCCAGCATTCAAGCTGTTGCGTCCACTCCGGGATAGAACTTCTGGTACATCCATTGGTTATTTATTCTCCTATCGATCGGTAATCCCCTCGGAGCCTGTTCTGAACATGTCTCCAAGCTTGCCGTGCCAAAATTAATGCTTGGCCTCGTAATTCTGGTCCTGCGTGTATTATTGTGCATTTCTGTTATATTCTGTTCCCTCTGCGTTGTGAGAAGTTCGTGACCTGGAAAAGAAAAGGAGAGAGTTGAATTAAAACTGAGCTGGATGTGAGTTGGTAAGTAAAATACAATCTGATGCAAAGTGAAAAACGTTTATAATTTAGGCTGCAACCATCAGCTGCTGTACAACTTATGTCAAAAGACAACACGTGACTTGCACTTTAGTAAACAAATTCCATAAAAGAACGAGAGAAGGCGAGAGAGAGAGAGAGAGAGAGACTGAGAGGGAGAGAGAGAGAGAGAGAGAGAGAGAGAGAGAGAGACCGAGAGAGAGAGACAGAGACAGACCGGCAGATACAAACAGAGAGAGACAGAGAACAGAGATAGAATCGGAGAGCGAGAGAGAGAGAGAGAGAGAGAGAGAGAGAGAGAGAGAGAGAGAGAGAGAGAGAGAGAGAGAGAGAGAGACAGACAGACAGACAGACAGACAGAACGAAACAACATAATCAGCAAAGTCAACAAACAACTTCAGTGCACACACTGTTGCACGCAAGACTGGCATCTCGTTCTGACACTGTGAGTGTGACGCACACTTCTCATCATCAAAGCTGGCTTCTCTGCATACACAAGTGAGCCCTTTGACTGGAACGGAACACTCCCCTCGGTTCTGGGATGACTCTTGAACAATGCTTATCTCTCTTGTATCACACACCAAAGTGCGCAACAACCACTCATGCAGGAAACTGTCCCAAGTTCAGATGGAGTGAGTAGGATAGAGGCACTTGAATGACTAGTGCAGTGAGCCGAATGCATGTATGTATGTAGACCTTTGTACGCCGCTGTTTTCTGCCGGGCCATCATAATTGTTGCCTTACTATTAACAGCGTAAGCAAAATCTCGAACCTAATGGGGCACAGGCGATAAATACTACACAACACAGAATAACTCGCACGTGGCATACTTACAACGTCAGTAGTAATAGTGCTGCTGACCCAATAAGAGATTGTTGATGGTAGTAGATGCTCTCAAGTGCCGATTGCGCCTCGAAGATATAATGAAAGCCGACAGGGCCTACGATCTCGAAACACTCAGAGCACTTCGTCAGCGCTAACTTTCAACCCTTTACCCTCTGAATGAAACAGCTTCAGCAGTTCCGTCTGAGCTTCAGCCGCAGTTTGTGTATACAATAGAAGCACCAGTTTGAATGGGTTTTCCAGCGCCGCCGCAAAAAGCACACACAGACACAACTAGTGAAGCAACACGCAGCACAATGCTGCTAAAATGCACCGCCAGCCTTGCACGGACCTACGACACCCGACAACAAAGCCTCCTAACACACGCGGCCACAGACACAGAAAAACTGAACAGGCAAACAAAAACAAGCCAGCGGCGCCGTATTTCACCACAACTACACCAGCAACAGCAGCGGCCGGTCTCAGTTGTAATGATGCAGCACGAGAATGAGTGGGGTGATTCTGAGACTGAGAGAGAGAGAGAGAGAATGTAAACCGCGCTGGTCTGATTTCACCCAGAACAGTCCTGACTTGAGTTTCCACAGCGGTGCTGCAGGGAGTGGGTGTGGCAGCGAAGTGTGCAATAGAACCCCCCGCCAAAATACGAAAAACTGAACAGCCCTGAAAAAAGGATGTAAATGTCCAAAGGTTATGATCAGACAATCTAAACACAAGGCCTTAGAGCATCGTGAAAGTCTTATAAGGAAGAGGAGCAGGGTGGTGGTGGTGGTGGGGGGGGGGGGGGCGGGGGGTGGGGGGTGGGGGGGGGGGGGGGCGGTGTCTTAAAAGGAGGGTTCCACAGTACCGCCACCATCACCGCACACATCACACATACTCAGCCTTCCAAGGCCGACGCCCGGCTGCCGCGCCGCTGGCCTGCAGACTTCTGTGGTCGTAATCCGTCGATAAAAACTGACAACTTGGCTTGGGCCTTCACTGACGCTGAAGGGGTCTATGTCGACCAAAATTGTGACCCTCCACCACGAAATGAGTCGCACGTCACCTCGCTCGGTTCTGCGCTAGGCTAATAGAAGTCCGAGGGGTGTCTGGTAACAGTGTGAGGGTCACCTTAGTCACAGGCTTATAACTCAAAAAGTTTTCGCTCTTTTCTAAAACGGTTTTCACCACTGGATAGAGCATAAAAAACTCCTTAGGAAAATGTAAAAATATGAAAATCATGAAAAGGTGACATGCGACTCATACCGTGGAGGAGGGTCACAATTGGGTGGATTCCCTGTAGGTGCTTTTCCTGTAGACGTTTTCCCGGCTGTAGGAAAGCACGATAACGCTCAATCTCGCGACAAGCGCGTGACTGCCATTAACTGATTTTAATTACCTTAGCGTTCCCTTCCAAAAAGGCGGTTCGACAGGAGAATCTTATCGAATTCCTGAATGCGTGTGCGGCATTCAGCCAATCGCATTGAATTTCTAAGCGGAAATACCACAAAAAAATCGAAAACATCAAACTCTACCGATGTCCCTAAGCATCACGTGACTTTCAGCGAGATCGGCGAAACGCTACAGGAAATCTCTTCTTCTTCTTGATCGCTCAGACAGGGACTCCGGAACTTCTGATGAAGTTTGCAGTAGGCCTACAGTGAAGACTCCGCAGGGTGCCGAAGAGTCTACTGAACTGGTGTGTCCGCAGGCCATGTTTCGCTCGTAGTTTCTGGTGGATTGGACAGTGTTGGAGGAGGTGTGCTACAGGAAATACACAGTGGATTTCCTGTGTACAGGGAAAACGCATCCAGGAAATGCACTAACCGTTAGGGGAATATTTGGTCGACATGGACCCCTTCTGCTTCACTGACTGACTTGCTCAGCGTGAAACTTCAACTGGGTTACTCAGCTTGCAACTCTTTGCTCATCTGTCGAGATCGCCGCGTAAATCTGCGCCGAATCTCTTGCGAACCCATTTATCCAGAGATACACAAGCGGCCCTGAGCGGCACATGGAGATGTCAGCAGTGACGCTCGGTGCTGGTGTGGTGAAGGTTTGTTATCAAGCTTGTACCCATCCCTGCTGTTGATAAACCGCTGTCATTGATTAATGGGTTGACGTTCACCTTCGGAGAGCGTTACTCAAGTCTTTACTGCTGCCGGATCACTGTTTCAACTCCCAAACTGGCATCAGTCCGTGCTACCCCCCCCCCCCCCCCCCCCACCTCTTCGCGCACCGGGCACATACATTCTATCTCTCCCCAAGTGATCAGTCTCCCAGTCCCCCCACCACAACACACCATGAAACACACACACACACACACACACTGGCACACACACACACACACACACACACACACACTGACACACACACACACCGTTTGAACACACACACATACACACACACACACCGTTTGAACACACACACACACACACACACACACACACACACACACACACCGTTTGAACTCAGTGACACACACACACACACACACACACTCGGACACACCACACACACACTCACTGACACACCACACACACACACACACACACACAACTCTATCTCACCTGTGGTGATCACTGAGTCTTTATAACCCCCCCCCCACTCCCCCCCCCCTCCCACACACTCTTACTCTCACAGTCTATCTCTCTACTCGTGATCAATGTACACCGGCCTTCCCCTCTCACCCCCTTTTCCCACAAATATACTAGATAGTACTCTCCGCTTGTGATCTGTCTCTGCTTCTGGGGCGGGGACGTAGCTCAGTTGGTAGCGCGCTGGCTTTGTAGCCAGTTGGTCGTTATCAGCGTGGGTTCGATCCCCACTGACGTTCGACGAGAGATTTATTTCTCGGAGTCAACTTTGTGCAGACTCTCTTCGGTGTCCGAACACCCCCGTGTGCACACATGCGCACGAAAAAGATCCCACGTTCACAGCGAAAGTCTCAGGGCTTGGAAAACACGAAGACACGCATGATCGTATTTCGATACTTTGACGAGACAAACCCAATGCTGGTGTGTCGAAGAAGACAGCCACAGCGGGCTTGTTCGAATCAAAGTATCACACCATATCTTCAACGTATTACCAATACCTGTCCCAATATAGACCAGTTGGTCTAAGAGGACGTTAAACCCCAATAGTCAGTCAGTCTCTGCTTCTTCTCCACCCTTCAATTCTCTCCACTTCATCTCCCACGGACCGACAAGGTAGGCCTACTGGACCCCTGCCTCTGCCAAAACCCATTTAAACACTCGTTACATGCCCAATTAATGTGTTACCTAATCATTCCTGTCAGTTCGTCTCTCAGTTTGGGAAGGTCAGCTCCGAGTCAAGCCAACCCAAGAATAAACAAGACAATTAAAGAAAAATACCGCTCATGCGACTCACCTTCATCATAAATAATAGTAATAAGAAACAAATCAAGTTAATATCTGCTGTTCTCGAAAGGCATCGAAGAATGACAATTCCTACATGTGTTTTCCGACCTGAACCAGGATCAGCCCGACTTCAGTCAAGTCCAGAAGTCACCAAACCCTAAAAACATGAGAATTTTCAAATATATATATATAGCTCCCGAAACATTCAAGAAAATGTTAATGTTATTTCACTCACCCAAACTTGACTCCACAGTGACCTTGAAACTTTTTTGAGGTTGGTCAACGAGATCTATGCTATGTTTGGAGGTCATCAAACTGTGAGAGCATGTTTCAAATGTTGAGGAAAATGCTTATTCTGAATGTTCGTCGACTTTTTCATGGCTACTTAACGTTTTGTCAGATTGATTTTTGGGAAACCTTTATTTTGCCGGAGGTCACGTGACCGGCCCTCTAAACGAAATCCGGCTTTGATTCGAAAAGTGTGCCAGAGAGCCAAGTTAAGTGTCTTTAATAAAATCGAAAGTTTGAATGAAATGACACGGTAATGAATGTTTAAGTTGGGGTACGAAAATGGGTGCAATAATTAAGTTTACATCGGTTGGTCTTGGTGAAAACGTCAGGGTAGGATCATCATTTATGGCGGAGTAAGCTGGTCAGTTGCCAACGAAATCATTCGAGTCATTTGTCAGTCACCCCTCCCCCTCGCTACCCCCCCCCCCCCCCATTTGTCAGTCACCCCTCCCCCTCGCTACACCCACCCCCCCACACACACACACACTCCTCTCAGGCTCTCTATCTCTGCTTTTGTGAGTCATGGCCGATGGGCTGCTCCTCAATAAAGGCACAGTCCTTTCCATGAAAACGGCAGTCATTTATGCTGGATATCTCACAGCTGGCCAGGCTTTTACGTGGGGTAGGACCATCCCTCCACTAGAACACATACCCCACTGAAAACTGCAACACGGTGGCCTAGTGGTTAGGCGTCCGCCCAGTGATCGGGAGGTCGTGGGTTCGAACCCCGGCCGGGTCATACCTAAGACTTTAACTTCGACATTGGCAATCTAGTGTCTGGGATTATGGGGTTAGTGCTAGGACTGGTTGGTCCGGTGTCAGAATAATGTGACTGGGTGAGACATGAAGCCTGTGCTGCGACTTCTGTCTTGTGTGTGGCGCACGTTATATGTCAAAGCAGCACCGCCCTGATATGGCCCTTCGTGGTCGGCTGGGCGTTAAGCAAACAAACAAACAAACAAACAAACAAACAAACAAACCCCACTGTAAACATCAATTGCTCTGACTCCTCCTTGCGCACAGTTTGATTTGTATTTAATTTAAATTAAAGCCTGGCGAGAATCGAAGTGAGATGCTTTGTCGAATCGTTCACACGAGAAGGACTGTGGCTTTGAACGTGCGCGAGTGTCCTGGTGTGACCGCACGGTCACGACCTTGTTTTTAATTAAACGTTATCCGGCGCTATCCGGGCCTTTCTGTGCAACCAGATTCACTGGTGAGTGTGTGTGTGTGTGTGTGTAGTGTGTGTGTGTGTGTAGTGTGTGTGTGTGTGTGTGTGTGTGAGTGTGTGTGTTTGTGTGTGTGTGGTGTGTGTGTGTGTGTGCATGTCACGTGTGTGTGTGAGTGTGTGTGTGTATGCCTTGTGTGTGTGTGTGGCATGTGTGTGTGTGTGTGTGTGTGTGTATACGGTATGTGTTTGTTTGTGTGTTTGTCACAGTGTATGTGTGTAAATGTGTGTGTGTGTATGTGTGTGTGATTATGGGGGGTCCGGACGGAGTGGGTTGGCCGGCAGTGTTGAGTGTGTGTGGATGGTTCAAGTTGAGTGTGTGTCAGTGTGGATGTGCGTGTGTGCGTGTACGTGCATGTTTGTGTATCCGGGAGCCCCGGCGTGACTGTACATGATAGTGTGCATTACTAGGTCTTGTACAGGTGGGTATGCGCAGTGGCCCGCAAGCTTACAAGAGCTCATGATACGACGTTATAATGTAAAGACTCAACAAACCCATGCAACTGTTATTACGATTTTTGTTCAATGATATGTCTGTCTCCGTCTGTCTGTACATGTCTCTCTGCGTGTCTCCGCCTGTTTACCCCCACCCCTACCCTCTCTCTCTCCCTCCCTCCCTCTCTCTCTCTCTCTCTCTCTCTCTCTCTCTCTCTCTCTCTCTTTCTCGCTACCCCATCTCTTTAGATCTCAGTCTCTCCGTGCTGCATGTCACACTCAAGGTTAAACTCCACTGAATATCTTTCAGTTTTTTTGTCTTCTTCATTTTACTGAGTTGCTTAAAAAGTTCGCCCCATTGTAAAATATTTAACACGTGCAACGTCAACTCTTTCAGTGCCGAAGACGTTCAGTAGACTGATGTAGCCACAATGGATTTAATACTACATCATTGCAAAATATTTAACACGTGCAACGACGACGCTTTCAGTGCCGAAGACGTTCAGTAGACTGATGTAGCCACAATGGATTTAATACTACATCATTGCAAAATATTTAACACGTGCAACGACGACGCTTTCAGTGCCGAAGAACGTCCAGTAAACTGCTGAATAGCCACAATGGATTTAATACTGCATCATCTTGACAGACTTGACTTTCATGGCCGTGTCTTCGCCGTGCCAGGTGGGCAGCCACAGGTGTCTGTTCTGCCAGAACTCGTAGGTGTCGTTGGGGCCGTGGGACCATGGCCGCTTGTAGGGAGAGTTGATGAAGCCGTCCCAGAAGAAACTGCCTCCCACAGCCACGTTCAGGA
>NC_090248.1:31695322-31707822 GCF_037325665.1 Littorina saxatilis
GCAAGTCAATGAAACTTGGTAGTTATTCTAACGGATAGCTGCCTGAGGTATGACTAAAAGCCTCAGGGGCTCCGTGCACCTGGATTTGACAAGTTCAGTACCTTTAAAGGGCAATTCCGGAAATAACTGTGCCGGGTTTGCAAACATCATGTCCTGCTTGTGATGCCCTCTTGTGGTCCAAATAATAGACGACGTTCGGAACTATAACTCTGTCTTGTTTGTATGGGTTGTGAAAGAGTGAATACTCTTGGAAAACACGAGGCACGCTTTCCCGCGTGACATTATGGGCCAAGCAATAGTGAGCGGCCTGTCTATATACGTGGACAAGGACCACATTGGGGAACACACACGTACCCCTCGCTAGTGATTGGCCAAAAATATCACGCGGGAAAGCGTGCCTCAGATTTTCTCTTTCACGGCCCATACACACACGACAAAGTTTTTTCCTAACACTGTCTATTGGGTCACGAGAGGGCCTTACAAGAAGAACATGATGTAAACATGGCCGTCATTTTAGCAACTACTGTTCAACCCCCTTTTATACGGGGGCAAAGCTACCTAGTCCCGAGGTTCCAGATCACGTTTTTTTGTTCACTGCCAGTTGTAATGCAGGCAGATTTTGTTGTTGTAGGAAATTGCCTCATATTTGCATTTAACTTTCACTCTGTAGGCAGTAGTTTTAAAGTTTTTAAGCTTTAAACAGGTGTAAGTATACTCAGAATTTAAGAATTTCGTCTCACTAGCACTCAAGAGAAATTAAATGTCATCATGCATGTCTATCAGAAAATAAGACACAATCTGGATGTCTTTCCTTTTTTAAACATGAACATAATCTGACACCAATTTACTCTGTCCAGTTTCGTATGATCGTATGACAATCGGGAGACGCAACATCATTCAAAGCGGCAACAAAAAGAAAAAGCTAGAATTAACGTCACGAAAGGTTTTAAAACTTTCAAAGTTGCCATATTGACTGTAGTGATGGGCAATACTCACGTTTGACGTCAATGGTGCCATGTTCCATGATGTCACTTCCAAAACGGTCTACCGTCAGCGTCTGGAACGGTTTAAATATTCATGAGTGTTTCGATGTTGTATTTCTGCATGACCGCACCTACGCATTCATGCAAGCATGCACAGACGCACACTAGCAAACGCACGCACTCACGCAGGCAACCTGTTTCTTTCTCTATCTTCTCTATTTCTTCTTGTTATTGAGTTACCCTCAATGGGCGAGTGCCGGATGAAACATTGCTTATTCTGTCAAACTCGAAAAATAAAGTTCAATTCAATTCTCTCTCTCTCTCTCTCTCTCTCTCTCTCTCTCTCTCTCTCTCTCTCTCTCTCTCTCTCTCTCTCTCTCTCTCTCTCTCTTTTATTTTCTCTCTCTCTCTCTTTGTGTCTCTCTCTGTCTCTCTCTCTCTCTCTCTCTGTCTCTCTCTGTCTGTCTCTCTTTCTCTGTCTCTCTCTGTCTCTGTCTCTCTCTCTCCGTCTCTCTGTCTCTGTCTGTCTGTCTGTCTGTCTGTCTGTCTGTCTGTCTGTCTCTCTCTCTCTCTCTCTCTCTCTCTCTCTCTCTCTCTCTCTCTCTCTCCTCCTTCTTCTTCTTTTGTCCACTCTATGTTCTAGGGACCTGACCCCAAAGGAAGTAAAACAACCTTACCGGTTTGAGGTAGAGCATCCCGTTCTTGACGTAGCTGTTTCTGCTTTCCGGGGACCAGATCTGAAAATGCTGCAACAGAGAAAGACATAAACAGAATAAAATAGATGAACGAACCTGATCAAAGCCCATATATATTCTTCCCTGCTTGGTTTCGAACCCGTGATACGAGGTTCACAAGTCCAGTGCTTTAACAACTGAGCTACCAGGCCCCCATTCTGTCCACCAGTACCTGCCAACCAATCAACCAGCAAAGTGCCTGTTCTCGAACCAGAATATATTGAAAATACAATTGTTCTCGTACCCCTATCCCCGAAGCCATGATGTCATGTGTCCACTTCTTGGGGTCAATGTGACCGGAGCTGAAGTCATCGTAGAACACAGTGGTTGCTCTACGTCGTAGGTAGTGCTCACTACCCAGTGTCAGTCCTGTCTCTGAATCCTTGTCTGTTCACATACAGACAAACACACAGACACAGACACAGACAATCACACACACACACACACACACACACGCACACGCACACGCACACACATACACACATATACACACACACACACACTCACACATGCACACACACACACACACACACACACACACACACACACACACACAAACACACACACACACACACATCGGTAGTTTGAAGAATATACAGAACTCCGGAAATCACTCTGTTGGGTTTCTATGCGTAAGGAAAGAGTGAATAGTCTTTGCTTTATTGGGGCAAACTTTCCACACATGCTCCTTGTCCACGTGTTTCGGACACACCTCGCTAGTGACTTGCCTATAATGTCATGTGGGAAAGTTTTGCCTCAAGAAAGCAACAGTATTTACTTCTGCACAACTCATACAAAGATACATTTCCGAACATCGTCTAATCAGCAACAATGAATTTGACGAGCTGTTGACATAGAAAAAAAATCATTCTCACACAAAAATGACAATTGTATTGAAGATAACGATAATAACAGCGATGACACTGAAAATGATCAAACTGTTACAACCCAACAACACTGTATGATGACAAAAACAACAATGAAAATCTTACCTTCAGGGGTATAGGAACCAGAGAAACGATGATGGGTGTCTGGCAGAAGGTACTCAATAGCGTAAGCAATGACGTCATTCTTTGAGATGCCGTCGATGACAGCCCTCCAGGTATTGTCAGCTGTTAAACGGTAGTGAAAGTAAATGGTAAGTTTAAATGTATTCAGGATTTTTGTGCGAGGCTTTGAGTGAAAAGAAAAGTTCGCCTGAGCTTGTATAAAGCACCTTTTATGCAGTCCTCCTTTGAAATTATACAGATTTCAACGTACGTCTATGTTTATGCTTTCCAGAAGTGGAAAGTAATTTTACGTTTTCCGCGTTTGTAGGTACTCTGAACACCATAGAATCATTGTGCGATGTAATGTTCTCATCGTCAACCTCTTTCAGCAGGCAAATAAGATGATCATTTGCAATGTGTTTTATTAACATTTGACACCATTTTGAAAACTGTTGACGCTGTTTTCTCAGAATCGTTTTTTGAGCATAAGTGCCATCACTGGGACATACTCATCTTCTATACTAACTGTCCAATCCTCTCGCTCTTTTTTATATTTAGTCAAGTTTTGACTAAATATTTTAACATCGAGGGGGAATCGAAACGAGGGTCGTGGTGTATGTGTGTGTGTATGTGTGTGTGTGTGTGTGTGTGTGTGTGTGCGTGCGTGCGTGTAGAGCAATTCAGACCAAACTACTGGACCGATCTTTATGAAATTTGACATGAGAGTTCCTGGGTATGATATCCCCATACGTTTTTTTCATTTTTTTGATAAATGTCTTTCATGACGTCATATCCGGCTTTTCGTGAAAGTTGAGGCGGCACTGTCACGCCCTCATTTTTCAACCAAATTGGTTGAAATTTTGGTCAAGTACTCTTCGACGAAGCTCGGGGTTCGGTATTGCATTTCAGCTTGGTGGCTTAAAAATTAATTAATGACTTTGGTCATTAAAAATCTGAAAATTGTAAAAAAAAATAAAAATTTATAAAACGATCCAAATTTACGATTATCTTATTCTCCATCATTTGCTGATTCCAAAAACATATAAATATGTTATATTCGGATTAAAAACAAGCTCTGAAAATTAAATATATAAAAATTATTATCAAAATTTTTTTTTCGAAATCAATTTAAAAACACTTTCATCTTATTCCTTGTCGGTTCCTGATTCCAAAAATATATAGATATGATATGTTTGGATTAAAAACACGCTCAGAAAGTTAAAACGAAGAGAGGTACAGAAAAGCGTGCTATGCAGCATAGCGTAACCACTACCCCGCTCTTCTTGTCAATTTCACGTTCGACAGCTACTTGACTAAATATTGTATTTTCACCTTACGCGACTTGTTGTATTTTCACCAGAAATGGTGTCTTTGTGCGGTAACAGAGAGACATTTTCAGATATAATCAGAACTGATTCTAGAAATTCAGTCATAGTACAACAAATTGCCTTTTTCTCGAAAATGTATTTTTTGCCTGTGATATTTCCAAGAAAACTGAATCTGTTCATAAATATGAAGAAACTGCTCTTAACTAACTAACTAACTAACTAACTAACTAACTAACTAACTAACTAACTAACTAACTAACTAACTAACTAACTAACTAACTAACTAACTAACTAACCAACCAACCAACCAACCAACCAACCAACCAACCAACCAACCAACCAACCAACCAACCAACTAACTAACTAACTAACCTAATAACTAACTGAATGACAACACTGACCTGACTTGTTGGGTATAAACACTACCACCTCCTGTTGGTCGTCTTTGTCAACAGTCACTGTAACATTGTGGGTGCCGAGGATATCTACATTAAAAAGAGGAAGTAATTCTGATCTTAGTCTTGCGCCAGGATTTGTCTGAATAACACTCTCGTTCTTAAAAACAAAGGCGAAAAAAGCGAGAGTGAAAAGAGAGAGAGAGAGAGAGAGAGAGAGAGAGAGAGAGAGAGAGAGAGAGAGAGAGAGAGAGAGAGAGAGAGAGAGAGAGAGAGAGAGAGAGAGAGAGAGAGAGAGAGAGAGAGAGAGAGAGAGAGAGAGAGAGAGAGAGAGAGAGAGAGAATAATGAGACCATATGTCTCTGGTTTCCGTAACATTTGAGTCCCTGTAATGAAATTACCACCGAAATACACCAGAATACAGCGTGGTGAAAGCTTATAGGGTACTGACGTCACTGATATAAACGAAATACACCATAATGCCGCGTGGTGAATGCTTGGGGTATTGACGTCACCGATATCAGCGAAATACAGCCTAATGCCGCGTGGTGAATGCTTGGGGTATTGACGTCACTGATATCAGCGAAACACGTACACCATAATGCCGCGAGGTGAATGCTTAGGGTACTGACGTCACATACATCAGGGACATTTTATTTTCATAATGCAGCGTGGTGAACGCTTGTGGTACTGACGACTCTAATAGGAGCGAACTATCGTCACAAGTATTTTAATCGTGAACCTGACGTCATAACCCGTGACAACTTACCGGGCACACTGACGGACAGTCGTCCATCCTCTCCCCTCTTCCAGACAGGGGTGATGGCCCAACTGCAAGACACAAGGAATATACCGGCCACAACCGTCGTCCACACAAAGGTCCTCATGGCTGTTGGCTGGTGAATGAGATAACATTTATGTTGTTTAGTCAATATAACTATCTTCCCTCTCGTTTGTTTGTGTTTGTTGTCTTGTTTTTTGCTCAGAATTGACCCCATTTCAACTTTCGTTTTTCAGTCTTGTCTGCTAGTGCTGTACTCTGAGTAGAATCATGTTATCTTCTGGATAATGGTTCTTATTGAATAAGAGATAGGAAAGGTGGCCCGTTCAACAAGTAAGCGGTACAAGCAGTGCCCAGGTCTGAAACGAGGCGGGGTTGGCCTTGAAAAGTGCGTCGTACTATTGTAGTGCGTTACAATAAAAGGGCGCCTTCGCGCCGTCCTGGTAAAAGTACTATCTACACTATTGTCTGTGTAGTATTAGTTTCTGACAAGGCCGTGTTTTTACTTGGCCTGTCTTATCTCTCGCCTTCCTTCTGCACATTCTCTGCCTCTTTCCACCGCCACAACTCAGCCCCTAAAAACAAACACTCGCCAAATGACACAGAACGATATTAAAACATTTAGCCAATCTGTCGGCCTAATAAATTGAAACTGGAAACTCTGGATCCGTTTCTACCGAAACTAGTAAGTCGTCGCTGGCCGAAACCCGTCGAACGAAAGAGATGGAATAGGTCTTGGCAAAGCAAGGTCATTGTAAACCTTTCTTGTACAAACCGGATTTCGTTCTTACTGGAGCCACCCAGGTTTTGATTCTCAGATTCAAAAGGTATGACTGTTATCTGGAAGATTATAATTATATGAATGTACTTTGCTCAAAGTCAGGCAATCAGAGATAAGATTGGGTTCACGTCGATCCTGAGTTGAGAAAGAAGAGGCGCAGAATGAGACCTGTTTCTATAATTGACCGAACGACACAGATTGATGTCAGTCACACTGACAACAGCCATGGGCACAGGTTTTGTGTCGACGACGGTTGTGGCCGTTATATTCCTTGTGTCTTGCTGTTGGGCCATCACCCCTGTCTGGAAGAGGGCAGAAGATGGACGACTGTCCGTCAGTGTGCCCGGTAGGCTGTCAGGACATTTGACATCAATTCTGCGGGAGAAAAAACAAACAATAAATGATTATTTTTTTTTTTTTTAGATAAACAGTACATTACAAAATCGCATTATTATTGCGTCCTAGAGGATTGTTTTCGTACATTGTATCAAACACTCTCTGCTGTACTTCAAACATGCTTTGATGACGTCAAAATCCCTGCCGAGTAGTGCAAGAATGTTGAGATGGTCACAGGCGCTAATAGTGAATAATTATATCCTTACATAAGTTCATGGTGAGGGACTAGCGTTTTGAGCATATAAATAATACCTCAGACTTGGTCGTGTGACAGACGTTTTCTTCCACACGAGATTACGTTGATTGTCTAACGAAAAACGGTGCATAAATGTTAGAGTTGTGCTGTGACGTGAATTAGGCGGATATAATTATGTTCATGCTTCTGAGGGGCTTGCAGAATTGTTTGTTTATTTGCTTGGTTGCTGTTGTTGTTGTTGTTATTGTTGTTGTTATTATTATTATTATTATTATTATTATTATTATTGTTGTTGTTGTTGTTGTTGTTGTTGTTGTTGTTGTTGTTGTTGCTGCTGTTGTTGTTGTTGTTGTTGTTGTTGTTGTTGAAGCTTGACGTAAATAGTTCTGAACGGACAATTTGCTTAAATCTGTAACAAATGTTGAAAAAAAGAATTGTCTGCCGCGATGTTCGAATTCATTGCTATTGCTTTTTTCCTCAGATTTTCCCGGCACTCAAAACGTTACGGTGACTGTCAACAAAGACTACGGACAGGAGGTGATAGTGTTTATACCCAACAAGTCAGGTCAGTGTATTTCTTATTTTCTTTCTTTCTTTATTGATCGATTGATTCATTGGTTTCTTTGTTTATCTCACAAAACGAGGGTGAAAGTCGTTTGTTCATTTCAATGCTTGTTATTCTCTCAGGTGCCAGGAGAATGGTTCCGCACAACTCTCACTTACTCCATTACACATTTCGTTTGCATTTAGAGCGCCAACGTAGCTATTCTTCTCTTTGTTTATCAGATCACAAAAAATAGCCTTTTACTTCAGTTATACAGCCCTTTGTACAATGCATCTTCCGCGATTAAAGACACCAATCAAACAATAGTTCAATCATTTCAATCTGCCACTGAAGCAGGCTCAATAATCACACAATGATTTTTAGAGTGTTCAGCCAGCCAAGACTGAAAACAAGCCGCGAGTTATGTATTGCAGGAGTTTATTCAAGTATTGCAAGCACAAACCAGCTTCAGTGCAAATGCAAAATTGAATTTTGACATGGAAAAAAAACAACCCAGCAACAACAAAAACAACTTTGAATATTTTGTGAAACTGTGTCTTCTCCATCATTAACAGCTGACAATACCTGGAGGACTGTCATCGAAGGCATCTCAAAGAATGACGTCATTGGTTACGTCATAGAGTACCGGTTGCCGGACACCCACCACCGTGTCACTGGTTCTTATTCTCCTGAAGGTATGAGTTTCATCGTAATGTTCATCTGCTGGACCAGAGACAATTCGGGAAGGCCATGTTTTGGGGCATTTTTTTTGTATTATAAATTGACTTATACTCGTGTGCCAAGAAAACCTTGGATCAATCTTTTCGTATTCGTATTTTCCTGGTGCGTAAATACAATAGCAGTATTTCACTTTTGAAGATTGGGCAAGAAAGGGTCTTGTTAGCGTATATGATGTTTTACATAGAAAAGAGTTTGTTTCCTATCAGTTCATTTGTGATGTTTTAGGAAAATCCCCACAGAGAATTTTGGAATATAACATGGTTCGTGCTGTTGTTGTAAATATTATTAATAAGATGATGCACGGAAAGGAAGAAATTGATTTGATGGATATCCCCTCTTATCGTTGTAAGAAAGTACACAACGCACAACAGTTCAGAAAAGAATTAGTAAGCATGAAACTTGTTGAACCGTGTGCAATTGGATTTTGGAGGAGGAAATTTAATTATGAAATTGACAAGAAAGATTGGCTGATGAGTTTTGAATCGGTTAAAGAGACAAAGCGACGAGTATTACAATGGAAATTACTTCACAATATTTACCCCACAAATATTATGTTATGTAAAATGAAAGTTGTGGAAGACAATATTTGTTCACACTGTAGTAATAGCATTGACTATGTAGAACACTTTTTTTTCTTTTGCCCAGTGGTGCTTGAGTTTTGGAAACAAATTGAATTTTATATTTGGGTACACTTGGATAAACAGATAAAGTTAACTGTGCATGAAATCATGTTTGTGTTAAAAATCAAAAAATGCATGCAACTCTGTTGAAAGAATTAAACTGTATAATTTTGGTTGCTAAAATGTGCATAAGTATTTATAAGAAAACCAAGGCTTCAATGCCTCTTTTTATATTTAGTCAAGTTTTGACTAAATATTTTAACATCGAGGGGGAATCGAAACGAGGGTCGTGGTGTATGTGCGTGTGTGCGTGTGTGCGTGTGTGTGTGTGTGTCTGTGTGTGTGTGTAGAGCGATTCAGACTAAACTACTGGACCGATCTTTATGAAATTTGACATGAGAGTTCCTGGGTATGATATCCCCGGACGTTTTTTTTCTTTTTTTCGATAAATGTCTTTGATGACGTCATATCCGGCTTTTTGTAAAAGTTGAGGCGGCACTGTCACACCCTCATTTTTCAATCAAATTGATTGAAATTTTGGCCAAGCAATCTTCGACGAAGGCCGGACTTCGGTATTGCATTTCAGCTTGGTGGCTTAAAATTAATTAATGACTTTGGTCATTAAAAATCTGAAAATTGTTAAAAAAAAATATATATATAAAACGATCCAAATTTACGTTCATCTTATTCTTCATCATTTTCTGATTCCAAAAACATATAAATATGTTATATTTGGATTAAAAACAAGCTCTGAAAATTTAAAAAAATTAAAATTATGATCAAAATTAAATTTTCGAAATCAATTTAAAAACACTTTCATCTTATTCCTTGTCGGTTCCTGATTCCAAAAACATATAGATATGATATGTTTGGATTAAAAACACGCTCAGAAACTTAAAACGAAGAGAGGTACAGTAAAGCGTGCTATGAAGCACAGCGCAACCGCCACCGCGCCAAACAGGCTCGTCACTTTCATTGCCTTTTGCACTAGCGGCGGACTACGTTCAATTTCATTCTGTGAGTTCCACAGCTTGACTAAATGTAGTAATTTCGCATTACGCGACTTGTTGTTATCTTCGAAAGGCAACTGCAGATCAGAAATATTTATTTTTGATTAAAAAGTTCCAAGACAAATATTTAGTACATTTTTTTAATAAAAACAATTGTAAATGTTACCTCCACCATCATGACCCCCCTGACCCCCTCCCTTTCACTCTCTCTCTTTCCCTCTCTCTCTCTCTCTCTCTTTCTCTCTCCTCTCTCTCTCTCTCTCTCTCTCTCTCTCTCTCTCTCTCTCTCTCTCTCTCTCTCTCTCTCTCTCTCTTTCTCTCTCCTCTCTCTCTCTCTGTCGCTCTATCAGTACAGAAAGATGTCTTTATAATGAATTGTCAGAATGTATTCCAAATGAGTGTTGTCAATTATGTATAGATCTATACATCCGTAGATGCCTTTCATTTGTTTCATGAATTTTAATACTATAGACTTTTTGAGTGGTAAATGTTGAAGGATGAAAGAAAATATATTGTGAGTGGACGGATGGATGTTATTCATTAAAAGCCCCACAATGATGTGCTTGGCCAAAAAAAAAAAAAAAAAAAACAAAAAAGCAGTATTTCAATTATGACGTGTAAACTTTTACATTAGAGGTTTAATTATTACTTTGATATTATTTAGTGTAATTATTGTTGTTATCGAAAGCTTCAGCGCAGTCGTCTTTTGTTCTACCGATTCTAACAGGGTATTATGGCCAAATATGGTTTCGTCCTCACTAGATAATACTAAGCTAAATGTGTACGTGTGTGGGTGTGTGCGTACGTGCGTGCTTGTGTGTGTGTGTGTGTGTGTGTGTGTGTGTGTGTGTGTGCGTGCGTGTGTGTGTGTGTGTGTGTGTGCGTGCGTGCGGGCGTGCTTGCGCGCGTGTGTGTGTGTGTGTGCGTGTGTGTGTGTGTGTGTGCGTGTGTGTGTGTGCGTGTGTGTGTGTATATATGTGTGTGTGTGTGTGTGTGTGTGCTTGCGTGCGTGTGTGTGTATGTGTGTGCGTTTGCGTGCGTGCGTGTATGTAGCCGAAGAGTCAGAGACAGGACTGACACTGGGCAGTGAGCACTACCTACGACGTAGAGCGACCACTGTGTTTTACGATGACTTCAGTTCCGGTCACATTGACTCCAAGAAATGGACACATGACATCATGGCCGTTGGAATGGGGGTAGGAGCAGAACGTCAGTTTGGCTAGCTTTTACCACCTCAAGGCATGTGTTTGACCGAACTGATTGAAATATTACAAAGACAGTTTGGTAATAAAACGGTGTTAACCTAGAACTTGCATGACATTATGTTTTTGGGGAACCTCTCTCATTCTGTATCTCTTGTCTCGTTATCTTAGCTAAATGTAACAACTCTGTTCAGTTGGGGGAATATGATGGCTGGGAACACGTGCTTTTTTCTCTCCAAAATAGTCTGAATTATTTGAGGAAATGTTTTTTGAAATCAGTATATGTTGATACTTTCATGTCAACGGGATCGTTCGGCTTCATTGCTATTTACACCTTTCTTATTTTGTGTTGCAGCATTTTCAGATCTGGTCCCCAGAAAGCCGAAACAGCTACGTCAAGAACGGCATTCTGTACATCAAACCGGTAAGTGTTAGGTTTTTGGAACATATTTTGAGCTACAGGGCTGGACCTAGTCTAAGAGAAGGAGGGGATTTCAAAGTGAAGAAGAAGAAAGAAGAAAGTGATTCAGGGGTACAAGGGCTGGCCAGGCGGTGGTGTGGGGGATCTGCTCCAAACTGCTGTTGACATTAATTTTAGCATTTGAAGATGGTATCTTTGGTCTATCCGTGAGAAAAAGGTACATTTTCCGGGTAAGGTAAGGGGCTTCCAGAACCCGGGAACACCCTACCCCATGTATCCAGTCCTGAGCTAGGTAAATAAAGCACAAAAAAATCGGTATAAAGGAATGCGTTTGGAGGAAGATGTCAGTGCATAGGTTGGAGAAGGAATGGACGGATGCGTGAGATTGAGTTACAACGCATCCAGAGTTAAATACTGGATAATACTTTAACCCCGTTTCAGACGCTGACCACGGACCGTTTTGGAAGTGACATCATGAACCATGGCACCATTGACGTCAAACGTGAGTAGTGTGCGTAGTTCAAGAGGTGCAGGTGACGTTCGCCAGTTTTTTTTGTGTTTGTGTGTCATGAATGGTTTCAAGCTGCATGACTTTCGTCCATTCCTTGAAGAAAATCTAGCAATTTATTTGCAATTAATATATTGAGAAATTAAACTAAGCAGCACCGGTTGTACAGCAATGCTAGTATGTCACAATGAATAAATGAATCAATTTTGATTCATTTTGTATAAATCAATTTTGTGAGACAACCCATTTAAGAGGATCAGAACGTACTATATCGCTCATGGTATAGGCTTTTGCGTAGGCATACTCCAATGCAGCTGGCATTCTCTTAAATCTGTCTAAAAACAAAAACGAAAAACAAACAACTAAACTGCTTGAGACTTGCAGCTTTTCCTCTGTAACATTGCAGCAAGAAGAGCGACTGTTTCTAATTGAGTGCTATAATCATTGTTGCATGCATGCCTGCCAAGCACAGTTAGTGCAACATAGCAGTGGCGGTCGATTTCCTAAACTGCTTAAGCACATTTCTCCGGTTTAACAAATCACAACGTGTTTATGCATGACTGAAGTGTCTGATTTCCACGAGAAATGGTTAGCAAAGCAGCAGAAAAAAGGGAAAAGAAATATTGACAAAGAAGGAAAGAACGCCGTTAGAGGATATGAGAGACGACAATGAGAAAACAACAGAACACGTTGCTAAAGAAGTATGGACAGCGAAACAGAAAGCAGGGTAAAACACATTGTCATTACTACTACCACTACTACTACTACTACTACTACTACTACTACTACTACTACTACTACTACTACTACTACTACTACTACCAATACTTTAACCACAAAGGCAAACACGTTAACAATACGGTCAAGCGGA
>NC_090248.1:31712822-31825322 GCF_037325665.1 Littorina saxatilis
GGAACCCAGGTTTATTATATTCGTTTACATACGATACTAAATCGTCTATTTGCCGGATCGCTGAACTAATGGTTCGACCCTTCAAAAAACCATACTGATCTTCACCAATAATATCTAAAATAACTTTAGATAGGCGAACTGAAAGAGTCTTCGCCAATATTTTATAATCAGTGTTTAATAGTGAAATCGGTCGCCAATTATTAAGGTCGTCCCTTGGTAATTGTTTACCCTTATGAATTAATATCATTATTGCCCGTTTTTGTGTGACGGTTAATTCTCCCTTTAAAAAAGATGCATGAAAGGAATTCAATACCATGTGTTTTATTTTACACCAGAAGAACTTCATAAAGGAGGTTGTAATACCATCACATCCAGGGGAGGAACCGTTTTTCATATTTTTTAAGGATGTCGACAATTCTGTTAAAGTGATCGGACTATCAATTCCAGTCTTCTGCTGTTCTGTTAATTGAGGAACTTCAACACCATCCAAAAACTGTTCAACCAAATTTTCATCAAACTCAATATTTTTTTCGTATCTCCTTCTAAAAAACTGGACTTGTTCAGTCAAAATATCATCCTGATTTGTGTGTGTGTGTGTGTGTGTGTGTGTGTGTGATTGTGTGTGTGTGTATGTGTGTGTGTGTGTGTGTGTTAGCGTGCGTACGTGCGTGCGTACGTGCGTGCGTACGTGCGTGCGTGTGTGAGTGGGAAAAAGAAAGTCTGTTCGTATGCATCACAGTGTCTGCGTGCGTCTTCGTATAAAACGCAACCGGAAACGACTCCTTTTTTTATGATCCGTGTTGCAAAATCTAATCATATTAGTATAATCTCTCCGAGCAGCAACTTATGGCATTGATGTGCATGAAACATGTGTTGTTAATGTTGCAGAATCGGCGTCGATGACCACACTGTATTGACAGTCAACACCCCATCACAGGGATTCTGGAATGAAGCTCATCTCCAGGGTAACAACATCTGGGCCCATGGTGGCAAGAGCGCCCCCTTCGACAGACCGGTGAGAAAAACAATAACACATAGGTCTAGTGTTTGGCTGACACAATATAGCGGATAGTGTTTGTATGATCGTGTACAGGCCGTGTGCTTTATTACTATGTCCGAAGCAGTCCATTGACTTGTTGTTTTTAGAACTGGGCTGAATCCTCAGTCGTTTATATTCGGATTCTAAGACAACCAGTTTGTGAATATTGATCAACTGTTTCCGATTTTTTTAAAGTTTTGTTTTGATCATTTCATAATATTCCAAGTTTTTGACACAGGAGCACGTCGTATATTTTTACATTTAGTCAAGTTTTGACTAAATGTTTTAACATAGAGGGGGAATCGAGACGAGGGTCATGGTGTATGTGTGTATGTGTGTGTGTGTGTGTGTGTGTGTGTAGAGCGATTCAGAGTAGACTACTGGACCGATCTTTATGAAATGTGACATGAGAGTTCCTGGGTATGATATCCTCGGAATGTTTTTAATTTTTTCGATAAATGTCTTTGATGACGTCATATCCGGCTTTTTGTAAAAGTTGAGGCATCTTGAACACGCGGCCAGTACTGGCCTTGACACGGAACGATTCAAGGGGGGCAATCTCAAGTCATCTGAAAGAGGGAAATCCAAACGCAATCCGCCTTGTTCGATTTTATGGGCTTGGACGATAGAGAAAAATAAGAAAAACAAAAGCTGGAGTCCAGTCTGGACGAAACTGCTATCAAGAACGCAGAATTGACTTTTTCTTAGTTTTTTTTAGCCGTAAGCGCCATGTTTATCGGAGCAGGAAACTCTTCCAGAGTGAGGCCCCTTTGTTGGTTTCACTGCGGTGAACAGCAGTTATGAGAAATTCGAAATGAGAAATGGCGCTTTCGGCTAAAAAAAAAAAATCACAAAAAATCAATTCTGCGTTCTTGATAGCAGTTTCGTCCAGACTGGACTCCAGCTTTTGCTTTTCTTATTTTTCTCTATCGTTAAAGCCCATAAAATCGAACAAGGCGGATTGCGTTTGGATTTCCCTCTTTCAGATGACTTGAGATTGCCCCCCTTGAATCGTTCCGTGTCAAGGCCAGTTGTACTGGCCGCGTGTTCAAGATGAAGTTGAGGCGGCACTGTCACACCCTCATTTTTCAATCAAATTGATTGAAATTTTGGCCAAGCAATCTTCGACGAAGGCCGGACTTCGGTATTGCATTTCAGCTTGGTGGCTTACAAATTAATTAATGACTTTGGTCATTAAAAATCTGAAAATTGTAAAAAAACTTTTTTTTTAAATAAAACGTTCCAAAACGATATTGCTCAAAAACGTAAAGAAAACACATAAAACAAAGAACAAGTCGCGTAAGGCGAAATTACTACATTTAGTCAAGCTGTGGAACTCACAGAATGAAACTGAACGTAGTCCGCCGCTAACTAGTGCAAAAGGCAGTGACAGTGACGAGCCTGTTTGGCGCGGTAGCGGTTGCGCTGTGCTTCATAGCACGCTTTACTGTACCTCTCTTCGTTTTAACTTTCTGAGCGTGTTTTTAATCCAAACATATCATATCTATATGTTTTTGGAATCAGGAACCGACAAGGAATAAGATGAAAGTGTTTTTAAATTGATTTTCGACAATTTAATTTTGATCATAATTTTTAATTTTTTTAATTTCCAGAGCTTGTTTTTAATCCAAATATAACATATTTATATGTTTTTGGAATCAGAACATGATGAAGTGTAAAGACCGACAATAAAGTATTCGTTCTTGTTCTTGCTTTTTCCTTCTGCGTTGTGTTTGCCGGCTACGCGTAAACGTCTGAGCCATGAACAATTTCAACTACTTTTCATTTAATCGTTGGAGTATGACTGACATGCTGGTGTGTGCAGTTAATGAATGTCATCATGCTTTAGATTATTTTTCTGTTGTTTCGCTCTTAGCATTGTCACTGATCAACTTGCTGTTTTCATCACTGGATTGAATCCCTAGTCGTTTGTTCGGAGTCTAAGACAACCAGTTTGTGGATTTTGCTCAACTGTTTTCGAATGTGTTACGTTTTCTTTGGATGCCCTCAAAGCCCTGAACAGTTTCAGAACTGTTCATAGGAGTATTACTGACATACTGGTGTGTGCAATTTGTGGACGTCATTCATGCGTTGTTACTGATCACTTAACAGTTAGCTGCTAGCTGTTTTCATCTGTTACTTTCAACACATCATTCTTTCTGTGTTTCGTCCAGTTCTACTTGATCCTGAACGTGGCGGTTGGCGGCGGCTTCTTCTGGGACGGCTACATCAACACTCCCTACAAGCGGCCATGGTCCAACGGTAACAACGACTATTACGAGTTCTGGCAGAACAGACACCTGTGGCTGCCCACCTGGCACGGCGAAGACACGGCCATGAAAGTCAAGTCTGTCAAGATGCAGCAGTACTGAGCTGTTCGTGATATCTCGCTACAACAACTCGGCTGAACGCTGCAGTTGTCCTTGTTATGTTTTTGTTGTATTCGCTGCTCTAAGTTTAAATGGAGGTACAGTCAGTACGAATATTGTGAAGAAAAATATTGTTTTCCGACAGAGCGTTTTCTTGTTGTTGTTTAGTGACTGTTGTTTAGTTGTTGTTGTTGATGTTGTTGTTGATGGTGATGGTGGTGATGAACTGTTGCTCTAAACGATGTTCTTTTTATGAGGCCTGGCCTTGTGCCGTTCTTCATACATTGTTGTCACTTCAACACGCACGCACGCACAAACGCACGCATGCACGCATAGACACCCTCTATATATCTCACACACACACAGACACACACACAGACACACACACAGACACACACTCTCTCTCCCTTGGCTGTCCAATGCCACTTTAAATACCACATCTGTTGTTTATTACTCATTTACTTTGACAGAAGAAACTAGTGTCTAAGCGTTTGAGTTGAAAATGTTACTGTTAGTGAGTCCATAGTTCTACAATTGTACTGTGGTTCTGTGTGATACAACTATCCTAGCCACAGAAGGCGAATTAGGTATACTGTGGAGCGATTTCAAATGGTTTGTGTGCAAGAAATGTCTTTTCAACTCTCAAAAGCTGTTGCTCGACTGTGAACCCAACGTCTTCATGATCTATAAAGTATATTTTCATTCTGTTCATTGTCATTACTTTATTGTCCCATCGCTGGGAAATTCGGGTCGCTTTCTCCCAGTGGAAGCTAGCAGCAACAGAGTCGCGCTACCCAGGTGTATGCGTGTTTATGTGCAATCAACCACGTGCGCTAATGGCAGAATGACTTTTACGTGCCACAGTGGTGACACGGGGGTGGAACATGGATACCGTCTCTGAGTATGCACGGATTCGAACCTGCGACCTTAGGATCACAAGTCCAGTGCTCTACCAACTGAGCCACCGGGCCCCCCACGTCGATGAACAGCGAGTCCCCGAGCGTAAGATATAGAATGAAAGTGCGCAAAGCGAACGAGAGTGTGTGAGTGAGCGTGTGGATTAAAAGATACAGCAATGCCCGGGGAACTCAACAATTGTTTGTTTATTTGTTGCTTAACGTCCAGCCGACTACGCAGAGCCATATCAGGACGAGGAAGGGGGGGATGAAGGGGGCCACTTGTCAAGCGATTCCTGTTTACAAATGCACTAACCCATTACTTGTGTCCCAGCAGGCTTTAGTAAAACTAAATTAATACCTACTGGAAGATTACCAGTTTCCAGTATGTTAAAACAGGCTTAACCTATGACTGCTGGACTTACATCAGAACACTAACAGATTAAACTATACATGAATCGCGAGACAAGCGGCAAGAGAAGAGATTTTTGGAAAAAATACAGGTGAATGAGCAAGAAGGCAGAAAAAAGAAAAGAATTCATGAAGAAAAAGAGAGCATGACAGGAAAGAGGAACCAAAAATCTACCTAACAGCAAACTAGAAAGCTCCTGCGGTTCCAAAAACAGGAGGGGCTTTTAATTTCATAACCGCAGTGCCCCACTGCGGAAGGGGAACTCAACAAGACCAAGCATTGTAATGAATATCTCACTCAGACCATAAAACCACCACCACAACCACAGCCACCAACATCAGCAACAACAACAAATAACAACAAATAAAAACAACAAGAGACAGGTTTGTCGAAATTTAAACATTTGTGTTTATTTCTATTCACCATACGCAATGTCGGGACATCCATTCAACAACATGGAAATATAACCATGCAGACAACAAAAACATTGAACCCTTGGGAACAAGGACATCTTCAGCGGATGTGAGACACCAAGAACAGCTCAGTACTGCATCATCTTGACAGACTTGACTTTCATGGCCACGTCTTCGCCGTGCCAGGTGGGTAGCCACAGGTGTCTGTTCTGCCAGAACTCGTAGTAGTCGTTAGGACCCGTGGACCATGGCCTCGGATAGGGAGAGTTGTCGAAGCCGCCCCAAAAGAAGTCGCCGCCAACCGCCACGTTCAGGATAAGGTAGAACTGGAGAAAACACAGAAATAATAACATGGTAAACCTGAGAGAGGACAAGAAGAGCCCCCCCTGTGGTAGCTAAGGTGACAATCTCTTAATTAGCTTAACAGACACCAGTGGCAAATCTAATATATCACAGGTATATTATCTACAAGTTGGTATCCCCCTTCATTGGCTGTGTCGACGCCCGTTTTTTTTTATCGCTTATTTCCCTTTATATAATAAACCGGCCATAGAGCGTCGTCGTCCAGAACTAAATCTTCTGAGTCTCAAAATCCGTGGGGCCGGAATTCTGGGTAGGGAGAATTCTTTTCATGCAATGACGTCAGCGCCTTTCGGCAATTGGTGAATGCGTTTCGGAACCAGAGTACAACATAATGTCGGTCACACTTGAAATTAACGCTTCTTGGGTTTGTTTTCCAAACTTATACGAAGTCTTTTTACCCAAAATTCAGCGCAAAAGCTTCGTGCAGGCAGCTTCGTGCAGCCAGCTTCCTGAGAGGTACTTCGCGAATTCGACTGCGCCCAATCAATCTGAGGCTTTAGCCAAACAAACACTAGCATTTAGCTACTAGTTGCTTACCGGTCTGTGAAATGGGGCGCTCTTGCCGCCATGGGCCCAGATGTTGTTGCCCTGGAGATGAGCTTCGTTCCAGAATCCCTGTGACGGCGTGTTGACTGTCAGCGAGGTGTGACCGTCCACACCGATTCTGCAAGTGGTGGACTAAGGTTTGCAAATGGTTGGTTGGTTGTTTATTTTAATTCTTTTAACGTTCCCAAAACCGATATTGCTTTCTGGGACCGATGGTTTTGGATATGGAGGGAGAAACTCAGCCGATTCTGCGACGATAATTCACATCGACTTTTTGAAAAATAAGAACATAAATCAATTGGGAGAGAGAGAGAGCGAGCGAGAGAGAGAGATAGAGAGACAACACACACACACACACACACAGACACACACACACGCACAACCACACACACACACACAGACACACACAAACACACACACACACAGACACACACACACACAAACAAACACACACACACACACACACACACACACACTTTTTCCGAATCGGAGTGTACCTCATTCAAATCCAGGTTTCTGTATCTTATCTGCTAATACCTGTCTTGTGGTGCAGTCGCACCTTAAACTACAGACAACGGCGAAACTTTCTGCATGGTTTTCTTATCTATTGCAGGGGCGGATCAGTTCATTTTATGGGGGGGGTTTCCAAAAGTATATTGTGAAGATATGGGTGTGAAGGCGCGAAGCGCCGAGCCGACGGCGCAAAGCGCCTAGCTTGCTAGGGGGGTCCGGGGGCATGCCCCCCCGGAAAATTTTGTAAAAAAGGATGCAAAATGGTGCAATCTGGTGCATTTTGAGGATGATCATTACCAGTTTCAGGCAGCAGATTTTGTCACTGATTAATACCCCAAAAAAACACCATTTAAAAAAAAATTTTTTGGCTGGGGGGGGGGTTTCCGGAAACCCCTGAAACCCCCCCCTCGTCCGCCCCTGTATTGTCTTAAGACGCGAAAAGTGGCCCGTTCAAAAACTAAGTTGCATAGTGAGCAACGGCAGAGTGGGTGTGGGGGGAGAGAGAGATGGTGTATGTGTGTGTGTGTGTGGGGGGGGGAGAGACAGAGATGGTGTGTGTGGGGTGTGGGGTGTGTGTGTGTGTGTGTGTGTGTGTGTGTGTGTGTGTGTGTTTGGTCAGGACTGCTTGTCATGAAAGTAAGAACTCATAGCACTGTTTCAGTGTGGTGTTAGTTCTAAATGAACTGTTTGTTCTAAATTTTAGAACGGAAGCACCGAGACCCTTTTTGCCAAGTCTGCGACAACAAAAGCACCTTGTTTCTGGAATCAATTAACTATTTGTTGCATGCTGCCTGGTAATATATTTTATTTTTCTCTGTGTTACCTAAGAACTTGTACCGACCACATATTGTCTTTGTTTTTACTTTAAGTATAGAAGGTTGGCCGATCGGAAAACTCAGCTGCACAGATCGTGGCTAAATCTGTAAAAGACGAAGAAGAGAGCGAGAGAGAGATAGAGAGATTAAGAGAGAAAGAGATAGATAGAGAGAGAGAAAGACAGAGAGTGAGCAGAGACAGAGAGACATAGACAGAGAGAGAGAGAGAGAGAGAGACAGAGAGAGAGAGACAGAGAGAGAGAGAGAGAGAGAGAGAGAGAGAGAGAGAGAGAGAGAGAGAGAGAGAGAGAGAGAGAGAGAGAGAGAGAGACAAGACAAGACAAGACTAAGACAAAATCGTTATTTTCGAGGGTAATAGATAAGCAAGAATATTGCTTTTTTACATCCAGCCCTCGCCCTAATATAGGGTCAACAAGAACAGAAAACAATATAATCAAAGAACTATCACATCAAACTTAATACATTATAACTATATACAGATACAAATTTAAAAATAAATTGTCATACTGCATTTTAAGTACAATTTCCAATGATAAAAAGTGTCAATTTTTAACATAACTTAATTTAGATCTGCATATTATTATAATTTTGTTTAACATGCACATACATTTTAAATGAATTGATGAACCATTCAGCACATGTTTAGTTGCATTATGTGTGTCAGGAATGAATTATCTAAAATACCGACTGTCAGTCAGAAGGCTACTAATCATTTATACGCATTCGTTATTCTCCTCCGATTCATTCCAACAATAAAAGAAAATACGTGGAGCTCAATATGTTTATATAGCTCACTGGTAAAGCATGTACATATATCAACGTTCAGGATTCACACACATATACACAATACGCCCAGGGTTCTAGATGAGTAAATTAATGTGTTACCCCATCACCAGAACAGCGTAGTGTAGTTCATCTGTTTCTCCATCACCCAGCCGACGCGGCGACTCCTGGCGTGGTCCGTAAAGTCCGGTTAGTAGATCACGTCGCTCTGCTTCGTGCATCTTCGTTTCTTCATGCGTCTGCTTGAATGGTCAAACAAGCTCTCGCGAATTCCATCTTCTGTCTCTGGGAAGACTCCTGTGAAAGTAATTCTTGAGTCAGTATTTCCATAGGCATAACACACACAGCAATTCACTCATCATTCACCCTGGGCTGTAATTACACTCTACATTCAACCACACACACACGAATTCTTAAATAACTACTGTCAATACTAATATCAATTCCCATCCTTGTCCGAGTTATTTATCCACAACATAAACATATCCATAAACAACAACTATTCAGAATATCCAGATTAAAAACTAGTACAATGAATACTTAACACAACAGCGAATATTAAGAATGCTTATTCATAAACATACTAGTGTTCCTTAGCGAAAACATATCATGAAAAATAGTTTACCTGAGCACGCGAGCAAAGAATCTTCCCCGACTTGCCGCTTACATGTTCAATGGGCAAGTGAAGCTAACAGCTTAGGTGACTGGCGACACAAGTCTAACAGCTCACCTTACAAAAAATGGACATTCAGGTTTTTTTACCTGTTGCACGTGAGTGCGTGGAGACTCGGCTCTACAGGTAACAGTACAGGCCCTATAATCATGGTCCAACAGGCATGCGAATCAATAATAATGTTTTTCGCAATACGAGTCTACTTCTGTCAATTAATGCATACTAATAACAGCATCATTTCATCATTAATTAAGTACTCATATTACATACATGTTCATACATAAAACCCATAAATGTCATATCTGACAATGTGCGACATATACTTTTTTTTTGAAGCTGTCTGTGTTTGTTTTATGCTTAAGAAAAATAGGCAGCGAGTTCCATTCAGAGAGAGAGAGAGAGAGAGAGAGAGAGAGAGAGAGAGAGAGAGAGAGAGAGAGAGAGAGAGAGAGAGAGAGAGAGAGAGAGAGAGAGAGAGAGAGAGAGAGACTCAGACTCAGACTCAGACTCAGAACTTTATTACAAAAGGATAAAGGTTTTAGGCAAAGCCTATTCTTCCAACCTGTCCTTTATACAACACATAAAGACAGACGGACATAACAAATAAAAATTCAATCATATAAGATATAGAAATACATTGTATGGATTGCAATACTATGTGCAGTTAAGGAATTATATAAGGAGAACTCAAAAATTACAAAATTACATTGACATAGTTAAGCCTTTCATTTTGAGAATGAAGTTGCTCAGATTAGCTACACATCCGTTAACACTAGTACAAAATGTTCAACAAAATAACAATCGAACAAGACATTTCATTCACGAATGATGTGTGAACGTGACTGTCTCTTAAACAATTTCACTGAAGTTGCATTTCTTATCTGTTGGGGGAAGGAGTTCCAGAGAAAAGCTCCCGAGAAGGCTAGGCTCGATTTGTAGAGGTCTATGCGAGGTATAGGAGGGATGATTTTTTGGGACCCATATCTTTTTGTGGCATGTTTGAAATGTGATTGCAAATATTTAGGACAGTCGTCATTTAGAATTTTATACATGAACACAGCCTTGTTTAACGTCAACTGATCTTTCAAGGGGAGGAAATTTAGGAGCTTTAGTTTATCATCCGTGGACCTATTCAAATCATGCAGAATAAGTTTTGCAGCTCGGCGATGCAGGGAATTGAGTCTTTTTAAATGAACATCACTGCAGTTATCCCAAAGTGTCGAAGCGAAGTTTATATGAGGCATTATGTGGGCGTAGTAGAACATTTTGAGTGCTTCAGAATCGGCGTAATGCCTTAATTTTGATAACAGGTACAAATTCTTTGATACTACTTTGCAAATATTACTCAAATGAGTTTGCCATTTCAACTCTTGATCAATGGTAACACCTAATAGTCTATGTTCCCTAACTTGCTGCACTTGAGTTGAACCAACTGACAGTTGTAATAGTAAAGGACTTAACTGGTGTTTTTGTCTCGTGGTTATCACCATACTCTTTGTTTTAATCGGATGAATGATCATTGCATTAGAAACGCACCACTCAGTGATTTCATCCACACTTGTTTGAAGAGAAGAGTTGACGGATTCCAAAGATTTTTGACTGGTGTGAACAGAAGAGTCATCCGCGAAGAACTCACATCTAACTTTTTCATCGGACACATGAAGGGGTAAGTCATTTATATAAATACAGAACAAGATAGGTCCTAATACAGACCCTTGAGGGACACCACTCCTGACAAACTCGTTTGACGAAGTTTTACAGTTAATGGATACATATTGTTTCCGTTTTGAAAGATACGATTCAAAAAAGGCACAGGCGGAGTCGTCTTTTAAATAGCACTTTAGTTTTGTCAGTAGAAGTGAGTGATCTACTAGGTCAAAGTCCTTTTCTTAAAGTCCAGAAACAACGCTCCCGTTATTTCTGCTTTGTTTATTGCTGACAGCCAAGTCTCGCATAAAGAGCTTAAGGCGGTGTGGCAGGAATGCTTCGAGCGGAATCCAGACTGAAAAGAATGAAACAGATTCATTTGTTCCATATATGCCAGTAGGTGTTTTTGTATGTGCTTTTCTAAGGGTTTAGATAGAACAGGTAAGAGGGAAATAGGTCTAAAGTTGTTTGGGTCTGTAAGATCCTTATTTTTTGGAAGTGGTAATACCTTTGCACACTTTAAAATAGAAGGGAACACATTTTGTTGTATGCTTAGGTTATAAACATAAGTTAGGGAATCGACAATGTAAGGTAAAGCAAGTTTTAGCAACTTGACTGGAATCTTGTCTGGACCCATTGACTTCTTATTCGCCATTTGTTCTACCAGTTGTTCTACCAGTTTTCCACATCAGAGAGAGAGAGAGAGAGAGAGAGAGACAGACAGACAGACAGAGAGAGAGAGAGAGAGAAAGAGAGAGAGACAGACAGAGAGACAGACAGAGAGAGAGCAGAGACAGAGAAACAGAGAGAAAGAGAGAGAGAGAGGGGGAGAGAGAGAGAGAGAGAGAGAGAGAGTATAGAGAGAGTGAAAGAAAGAGAGACAGACAGATAGACCGAATGACAGAGACAGAGAACGACAGGGCAGAGTTAGAATGTGTGTGTAAGTGTGCATGCGTGTGTACGTGCGTGCGTGTGTAGTTGTTGTGTGTGAATGTTTCTACAAGCCTTTCAGTCTTTTAAAAAGAAAACACCACACACACCGCCACCAAGAAAAATATACGGATATAACAACGACAAGAACTGGAACACAGATCGCTGCAGTCAACAATTACACTTTCTTTAACGTATTTAATGAATCAAAGTCAAACCAGCAGACAAAACCAAAATATAATTCAGATGTCAAGATAACTGCGGAAATCGACAGGAGCTCAGTACTGCACCATCTTGGCAGACTTGACCTTCATGGCAATGTCTTCGCCGTGCCAGGTGGGCAGCCACAGGTGCCGGCCCTCCCAGAACTGGAAATAGTCGTCACTGGCACCGGTTGTCCAAGGTCGCTTGTAAGGATAGTTGATGTAGCCATCCCAAAAGTAACCTCCTCCCACAGCCACGTTTAGAATCAGGTAGAACTGAAATGAAGAGGTACAATTAAAGGACGTTGAAAATTCTTGCTATTCTTGCTACTTTTACCACACCACCCCAACCAACTTATCATTGCAGAAGGATACTATACAAGTTACTAATATTGTAAACTAATTCATATAGTCACAAAAGAAATAAGAAAAGAAAAGAACCTTTGTGTTTGGCGTATATACAGCACCTATACTGAATCCATGGAAAAGCAAACATACAGCTCCTAAAAAGGAATCAAATTTGAAATGACTTATTTCATTTATCATGTGGCATATGACAACCTTGCAAAACAAAACAAACAACAACAAAAAATATATATAAAGATACAAAAAAAACGGGGACTCTGGTAGAAAACCTGGACTGGTTGAGGAAAACCAGACGATTCACCTGTGTTTATTTCACTTACAGGTTTGTCAAAAGGAGCGTTCTTGGCTCCATGGGCCCAGATGTTGGTTCCATTCAGATGCGAGGCGTTCCAAAAGCCCTGTGGTGGTGTGTCCACTGCTAGCACTGTGTGGTCGTCCACTCCCGTCCTGAGGAGAAGAGACACGTAGTGAAATAAAAATAATGTGCTACTAACCCCGAAAACCGAATATGCCTGCCTTAATGGCGGGGACAAAACGGCCATACGCTTAAAAGTACACTCTTGCGCACGAGTGCATGTGACGAACGATGGAGAAGACGATGATCTGTCAATGCTACAAGCCGTATTCGAGGTCATTGATAGCGACTGAAATTACCCTGTGCGTTTTGTTTTTTACGAAATTGTGTTTTGCTTGAAGGTGGTTTTGTTCTTCGAACTCTAGGCGCGTAGCTGGGAGAGCTGGATCATTTCAACGGTTTGAATGATACTGGCCTCGCAAATGACATTTCCATGTGCATTTACCACCATGTTAGCATCATTAATTAGTCAGTGGTCCTGAAGCTTGTACGACTTAAGGCGTAAGGGTCACCCAGAATTTGGAAAAAAATTGTTTTTCAGATATACAAACAATATGCTCAAGTTAAATGATGACAAGACTGAATTTCTTCTTTTCTCTGGAGCTTCCTGTTCGACCACTTCCCTTCCAGCCTCCATCACAGTAGGTTCTAGTGACATTTCTCTCTCTGATAGTGCTACCTAGGAATCTTGGGTTCATCATGGACTCCCACCTCTCAATGAAACAACACATCAAAAAAGTCTGTCAGACATGTTACTTTGAGATCAGAAGAATAGGTTCCATAAGAAAATTTCTCACTGTTGATGCCACTAAAACTCTCGTTACATCCTGCATTCTGTCCAGATTAGATTACTGCAACTCCCTTCTCATAGGCTGCCCTGACTCCACTCTCCAACCCTTGCAAAAAGTACAACACTCTGCTGCACGTCTCATTTTCAGAGCACAGCATCGACAACCCTGCACTCCTCTCATGAAAGAACTTCACTGGCTTCCTGTATCTGAACGTATTAGGTATAAAGCTGCCTGCTTCTGCTACAATATCATCTCTGAATCGGCACCTGCCTATCTTTCTGAACTGGTCTCTCTCTACACTCCCTCTCGCACCCTTCGTTCTTCTGATGATGCTCGACTTCTCTGTCAAGGTCGCTTTAAACGCAAGGCTCATGGCTTCCGCACGTTTTCGTATTATGGACCTCAGTTATGGAATTCACTCCCCTTTCAATTACGTCACTCTCCATCCATTTCATCTTTTAAGTCCAATTTGAAAACTCACTTGTTCCAACAACACTACGGATAGTTCCTTAGTATAGAGTCTGGGGATGTGAGATGTGCATGATGTGTTGTTTGAATCTGACAGTGATTGTATGATTTTTGTATACATGTATTGTTGTCCCGCGCTTTGAACTTTTGATAAGGCGCTTTATAAATGCCCGTTATTATTATTATTATTATTATATACTACATTATGATGTTGCCAAAAGCTAGAAAAATATCTCTATTTTCATATGCAGTTTACATTTTGTCTCTAGCATACATAGTTTTCTTGCAATAAGTGCTCGAAGTAGGTTGGTGGGAATTAAAAATCACTGGCCGAAATATCTAAAATAACAACAATCCTATTTGAGCTGAGCTGCTGGAAAATAATAAGCCTAACCTGTCTCTCTGGTTTACAACAACCGTACAACGACTGCTCCCTACAGTTGACGGCAAGATGGCGGCTTTCGTGCATTGAAAGTGAATTTCGCAGCGAATTATCGAGCCTACTGTGAAAAGAGTCAACTTTTTGAGAAAATCATCATGTTTTATGTGGTGAAAGTTCGCGCGAAATCACAGAGCAGCTACACTGTCTGCATGATCAACTTTTTTAAATATTCACCTATTCCATTGAAACTTTGCACATCAAATGTTCACTGGACTGGCTATAGTTTGTTCTAAAATGAAGCTGATAATCAGAAAAATAGAATTTTTTTGATTGTGTGATATATCATAATAATATATAGAATTATAGTATTCTTTGCTAATGCTACTAAAAGCAAAATTTCCAACAAAACAGAAAGCTTTTAGAACATACTGTAGGTAATGATGCTTTAAATATGAGTGCCAATTTATTTTTCAATTGGACACATACTTTTTCCCCAAGAGTGCATTGAAAAATGCTAAAATTAGCATTTTTGCAGGTTTATTTTGCCCATTTTTTTTACGAACTAAATAATTTTTTCAGTTGTTCTACTTAATTTAGGCATTCAAACTTGATGTTTTCTGAAAATATAATGATTTTTGAAGAAAACTGCCAAATATCAAGTCAATTCATTGATTACAAGTGACTGAATAAAAACATAACAGTTTTGGTCCGACAATCTGGGTGACCCTTACGCCTTAAGATCACCCGTCAAGCCGAACAATGAATGACAGCCTTTCCAACTAGCCTAGTAGTTATAACTAACGCTCCCATAGTTACCTGATGTAATTATCTGTCCAGTCCAGCCAATATGTGTGATACCCGTCAAGCCGAATAATAAATGACAGCCTTTCCAACTAGCCTAGTAGTTATAACTAACGCTCCCATAGTTACCTGATGTAATTATCTGTCCAGTCCAGCCAATATGTGTGATACCCGTCAAGCCGAATAATAAATGACAGCCTTTCCAACTAGCCTAGTAGTTATAACTAACGCTCCCATAGTTACCTGATGTAATTATCTGTCCAGTCCAGCCAATATGTGTGATACCCGTCAAGCCGAATAATAAATGACAGCCTTTCCAACTAGCCTAGTAGTTATAACTAACGCTCCCATAGTTACCTGATGTAATTATCTGTCCAGTCCAGCCAATATGTGTGATACCCGTCAAGCCGAATAATAAATGACAGCCTTTCCAACAAGCCTAGTTATAACTAACGCTCCCATAGTTACCTGATGTAATTATCTGTCCAGTCCAGCCAATATGTGTGATACCCGTCAAGCCGAATAATAAATGACAGCCTTTCCAACAAGCCTAGTTATAACTAACGCTCCCATAGTTACCTGATGTAATTATCTGTCCAGTCCAGCCAATATGTGTGATACCCGTCAAGCCGAATAATAATTGACAGCCTTTCCAACTAGCCTAGTTATAACTAACTCTCCCATAGTTACCTGATGTAATTCTCTGTCCAGTCCAGCCAATATGTGTGATACCCGTCACCAAAAGTAGTGCCGTTAAGGGAGCTGCAACAGAACACATTTTCAAGACTACTTTCAACAACAACAACAAACAAAACAAAACAACTCGGAAGCGAAATAAAAAAAATAAAGACTTGCACAAAGTGGCGTTCTAGTACATATGATGTTACTCAAGAAATGTTTGAATCACCTTCTCTGTCCCATCCTGTCTTTTCGTTCAGATAAAATACACTTTGAACAGTTCATGATTGAACGCTTCTTTAATAGTACATGAGTTATGCGACTAGACACAATCGGGTGTGGATCATCGGAGAGTTTGGAGAATGTGTGTGGTGCATGCGCGCGCGTGTGTGTGTGTGTGTGTGTGTGTGTGTGTGTGTGTGTGTGTGCGTGCGTGCGTGTGTGTGTGTGTGTGTGCGTGCGCGCGTGTGTGTGCCTGCATGCGTGCGTACGAAAGTGTGTGTGTGTGTGTGTGTGTGTGTGTGTGTGTGTGTGTATGTGTGTGTGTGTAGGTGTGTGAGTATGTGATTGTGTGTGTGTGTGTGCGTGCGTGCATGTGTGTGCGCCGTGAATATAATGAGCAATTACTAGCTGAACGGACGACTGATTTGGTTTGTTCCGTTACGCCCGTCGCCATAGTGAAGATTGCTCCCCATATGGTCTGCTCCCGCTGAAGTGCCGTCAGGATATTTCAGGTGAAGGTTACCTGTGGGAATGCACAGAGGCATGTTATAATGAACTCCTCTTGTTTTGTTTAAAGTCTTTCTTTTCTCGCTTCGTGTGTGGATCTTTCCACAAGCCATTCACTCAGTGAAACACAAAAAGCCACCACTTCAGTCACCACCAGCGAGAAAGAACGTTTACAATAACGACAAGCACTAAATACGCCAGTCAAAGCCTGTGCTCAAGCACACATATATGTGCAAATACCTCTGAGCTTGGTTAAATAGCCACCTACTCACATGATCTGAAGCTCGGACAAGTAAACTTAACTTAGACTTTCAGTAAGTTATCTCGTTAAACGTTCATCCTTCCAATAAAACAGAAAATCGAGCAGTCAGCCAATGCCTTCACTCACATGCAGCCTCCATCATGTCAATCTCTCCGGACCTGGGCCATCCTCCATAGAAACCCTCAACCGGCATCATCCAGATCGCTGCACACACATGGAAATAATCCATAGGGTTACCAACAGCCTAAGTATTGCTGTGATGTATTCACGTTGTCGTCATCATCCACAACAATAACCAGCCAACCGCTATTGTATACTTGTCAACAGGCTTGAACATTCACACACCATTTACAAATATACGATAGCGATTGACCCCCCAAATCGACATCGCTAATATTTTGCTAATATCTAGTCTGTGAATTGTTCAGAGTGTGTTGAAACAAGTGTGAACAAATTAAAGACATCTACCGGACTGACTTTATGATACAGAATTTGGAATATGATGACAAAATCACTGACAACATATTAGCGAAGTCGATTGTCGGGGTCAATCGCTGTCCTATGTTTTTAAGAAAAACCGACCATGTCCTCGATCACTAACTTTAACTTTGTGACTGGATCACATTGCCACAACTTCCACATTTACGGATGTTTTCAGAGAACTTCTGACGGACAGACTTGACCGCAATGTTCTTCACGCTGCCAAAGATACAATTGTATCAAAATCCCCCCAAAACTGGATACTCACCACCTTGAAAACCACCTTCACCCCGCCCTACGTGGTATGTCCAGACACCTCGAGTGATGGTGGACATTATAGCTCAGCTGTCCACTTAGATTCTACCAACATTAAAAAGATACCAAAATGGACACCCCCAAGGCAAAATACTTATCAGGCCACACCTAGTCACTCTTGGTCTTGGGAAGCTCGATCACTACCTCCCGTCTTGTCGAATCCGATATATCCAGAGAACCTCAATAGTGTGGATAAATTGCACATAATTTCACTCAGAATCTCCCTTCAATACAACACCATACTAAAAGGCGGAACACTCACCAGGCCAGAGCCAGTCACCCTTGGGTAGCTGGGCCACTACCTCCACCCTGCCGTACTTGATGTGTCCAGAGGACCGGAGTGAGGCGGACATGATAGGACGGTTCTGCCTTCCTTGGGTCACACAGCTTTCAACTCCCCAGTCAGGATGACAGCTACCCCAGACCTCTGAGTCAAGAGACAGATAATAATTATGTCACATTCTGCTGCTTGTTGAATCTCTGGATTGAGAAAGATTAGAAAATCACGTTGGTAGCAAACGCTCTGCACATTTCACTGGTACAGAGACTTGTTTGTTTATTTTTGTTCGTTGCGAGCTAGATGGGCTAGATAACGTATGGTTCTCACGCCAAACTTTGTGTATCAAAACATAACCCATACTGTGGTAACTTCCCTGCGTTGTGTAATGCAGGGGTGCAAACTAGGAGAAAGTTCGTGAATCGAATTGAAAGGGAATACCTGCCAAGACATCTTTTCGGTGACTTCATGGCTCAACTTTGTTTAAAACAACGTCTTACCGTTTCTGCGTTACCATTTATTTCATAACATGGACATTCAAAGTGCATAAGTCATACTTGAGAAGGATATCAGTGTATATTGTTGAAATAATGATGTTGCTTTATATTCAAGCTTACTCACTTCTGACGTCGATGGTGCCATTGTAAAAGATCTCATCTCCAAAACGGTCTGCAGTCAACGTCTGAAACACGTTACAAGTATTTCAAAAATATACCATTGCTGTTTTGCACGCAGCGTTTTTTTCGTGCATACTAATTTCACTGTTATCACTCAGTTCGGACAAAAAGTTGGTCTCACTATTTGTTGCCTGCTTTTGTTTGTTGTAATTAGTACAGCTGAGTGTAATATGGGCCTACTGTCTGGGTACTGATGACTGACACTAAACGTACAGAACTGTGGCACAGTGGATCTATTCTGCGAGTTTTAGCTCTAAAGACAGCCCACTTTGTCAACATCACTGGCCAACGGATATAGACACAACCATCATCGAACGCTGAAGAAGAAGAAGGTCTCTGGGAAATCCTATAAATGTATCCCGGCCCTCACTCAAATGACAAAATAAGTTAGTACATGTAATACTCATTCTCAGATTTCAGGGAAATGTCGGGTTTTATGGAACACAAATGCACAGACAGAAACACACACGTAAATATACAAACGACTTATATAAACGACTGACCGGTTTGATGTAAAGAGTATTTTCCTTGACGTAGCTATTATTGCTTTCCGGGCTCCAGATATCGAACTGCCGGAAGACAAAAATAATAATACATTTTACAGTCTTTTATGGAATAATCTCCCAGTAATATAAGATGTTTGATGGGTTGTTGACAGACCAGCTTTTTTGTCGGTCCGAGGGGGAGCATATCGTCTTTTGTTTCATATTTATTGACCAAGGCCGAAGGCCGCGGTCAATAAATATGAAACAAAAGTCGATATGCCCCCCGAGGACCGACAAAAAAAGCTGGTCTGTCAACAAACCACCAAACATCGTTTTTGTCATCATTTTGGTAGTGAGAAAATAAGTGCACAATCAACCCAGGGAGCCATGCTTTGAAACACGGGTTCCGTGCTGATAACCACACGAGTCCCGGTTTGATAACCACTGGCAATCAAAGCTGGCGTGTGAAAGCAACTTTCTGTGTTTTTGAGTTCATTAAATGTTGGGATGAATATGTCAGGTTTGAGGATGCACAGTTCTGTAGGTTCATCTCAGTATTCCACCCCCTCGGCTTTCTGTTGTAAATATTAAGCTGAGTGATCGAATGTGGAAGCTACGTTTGGTCAAAGGTCACAGAAGATTTGCGTCGTGCAGCAAAGGAAAGAATCGCGATCTTGTTTCCGACTCAGTACCTCTTTGTTTTTTATTAGACCTGTCATTCTGCTTGCTCGGCTTTGTTAGATGTTTGCATATCGTGTTGCTATTTTCTTTTCTTTTATTATTGTTTCTTATTTGTGCTTCGTTTATCGATACAACGTCTTGTTCACGGGTCAAAATGTGTGTGTCAGGGGTCGTTTTACTTGAACTTGACGTTCGTGTTTCTCCGAACGTCTGGGTATCGAAACACAGATACACGCACTCCGCCATGACTCTGTAAGAAGACAAAACATATCGCTAGGTTTCATTTGTTTTTGATGAATGTATGACCTTTCATGAAGTAGTTTTGTTTTTTGTTTACTTTTGCCAGTTTGCCAGTTCGTTTTTGGAACTTTGCAAAGCAGTGTCGTGTCGTCTGTTTAGGTCTGGGGAAACACCAATGTCACCAATGAAAAGAGCCGAAGAATCCCCGAGCGTTTCTATTGGGTTTGCTTTTGATTATCCATGTATAACCTGCTTCCTGCAACTATGGTAACCGGGGATTTATTGCCCGGGGAACATGAGATTTATTTCCCAGGTGCTTGTGAATGAAAACTCGTGAAAATGATGACAATGCATAATATTCTCCATACTCCCATAGTTTCTTTTTTCAGAGTGACAAATACTATTATCAACAAATAAGTAATAAATACTGTTTTATGTAAAACTGTTGTAGTTCTCTACAGATGAATAATATATATTAAGGCCAAAAAAACTTAAAGTATACTCTCTAAGGGGGAAGGCAGAAACAGAAAGGTGGGTGACGAGATATGCACTAAATCTTTGTTATATATTTAGATAACTAAGTCTACTGACCAATCATTACACAATTTGGAACACAGTTTTCTCCTCTTACCCCAAGGCCCACGGCCATGATGTCCGTTGACCATTTCTTGGGGTCAATGTCACCAGAACTGAAGTCATCGTAAAACACAGTGGTTCCTCTTCGCCCCAAGTAGTGTTCACTGCTTTTCTCCTTGACTGCACACACAGACGCACAGATACATACACACAGACGCACAGACGCACAGATACACACACACACACACACACATACATACATACATACATAGATAAGCACACACACACACACACACACACACACACACACACACACACACACACACACTTTGACTTACACGCGCGCGCCCACACACATACACACACACACACACACGCACGCACGCACGCACCCACACACACCATACACACAAGCACACACACATGGCTCTATACTGGGAGGTACATGACACTTAAGTAGAGTAAATACTTGCGCAGTTTACGCTACAAGTGTAGCACATAGCTCTAAGTTACGGGTGCACTCACCCACACCCACACCCACACAGGATCGACATAAACTAGAAAGAAAGCTATCCTAAGGACATCTAAAAGGCATCAAATAAAGTTAAAGATAACAATTCAGAAGGCCCAATTCAAATATCCTCAACAGAACAATTCAATGACTGATTAAAACAAATCAAAATATTCATTATTTGTTAATAAAATGGACTCTTATACCTATCTTCTATTATTCGTATGTTCGTCCATTACAAAGACCTCTACGTTGACGATCTTGTGAAGTTTTCGTCTATTTCTATAATTCAACGTTCCATAGACTTATCTTTCTTGTGTTTCGATCAAGTCGATCAATGACTAATAGGAAAAAAACTGTCCTTAAAAGAAAGACAATACGACAAAGAAGCAATAATTCATTTCTATTCAAATTCGCTTCACATAGAATTAGAATTTAGCTAAAGATCTGATTCTCTGACACTATTGATATCACTGAATTCCTTAACAACCGAGTAACGTAATCAATGTTCCAAATGCCATCCTGATTCATCCTAATTAACAAGACCTATAATATACCTGGATTGTTGACAAGCAGTCGGTCGTTCATTCCCGTCTTCTTTCCAAGAGTCTGATCCGAAATAAGCTCCATAAATAATATCGCGGCCACAACCATCGTCCTCTCTATGTTTTCCATTGTTTATGTGACTGTAAATGAGACAGATTTTTTTGCAGAGTAAATTATTATGAATGGAAATAGTCCTGTGATTCCTGGGACCGTAACCTACTCAGCTCTCTCCTGGAATCACACCATCGATTCTTACGCTCTTTCCCCTTGTATAGACCTGTCTTCTCAGTTTCTCAACCCCTGTTGTTTTTGGTATAGTATTGAGTCCACGATCAAAAGACAAATGTGGAAACCGGATTTTTTTTCCGTTGTGTTCTGAGAGGGGGCGGCTGAGATAAGCAATGCATGCAAATATCTCGGCCAGATTAGAAACCAGGACTTCAAAAGGCCTTGGATTAAGTGTGTCAGTGTGTTTGAAGTGAGGACGGCTCGCCTTCAAAACCAAAACTCAATGCACTGTAAAAGAAAACATCCACGAAAATGAGTTCGGACAGAACTTTCTCCGGGGCATACGCACTGTACGGCCTTACGTTTGACAGGCAGGTTTTGATGTGCCGAGAACTTTTTTTGATTATGATGTATTCATTAAAATGGACAATAAAGTGTTTGTCATTGTTAGTATTATTACTGGCCAATACACCATGAACTTTTAAACCAAATAGCTACCAGTACTTCACCTTATTGGTCAACTCATTGACAGGTCTGTATCTACTTGGTCAGTGTTCATGTGTGTGGGGTCTGCCTGCGCCCTGTGACTTCAACATAAATTGTGTGTATTCAACAGTAACGTTGCACATTGCAGATCTGTGCACCAGGAATGTGGACAAGAAAGCCGCAGTTTGAGCAAAGATCCAACGGTAAGCGATTTTATTCGAAAACTATTTTATTCGATGACAGCGAGTCCGTGTGCAAGCAAGCTTCTGTGATGTTCCTGTACACAGCCCTCATCGCTGCTACAGGTATACTTGTTCATGATTTGAAGGTTCAGGCATATCCTGTAGGGCACGATAGAGTTACTCGCGCACGCAAAACGACACGCATATTTTTCTTCTTCTTTTTTTTAAGATCAGAAGTTGCTGAAATAATTATATTGTCTTGGGAGAGGAATTTTTGTGTAAGGATTTGTTTTAACATTGAATCTGTGTGTGTGTGAACCTGTGTGTGTATGTGTGTGTGTGTGTGTTTGTGTGTGTGTGTGAGAGAGAGAGAGAGATAGAGAGACTGTGTGTGTGTGTGTGTGTGTGTGTGTGTGTGTGTGTGTGTGTGTGTGTGTGTGTTTTCGCTCTGAAAAACAAAAACACGCAAAAACAAACATCGTTTTTGTTCAAGGTATCAGAAATATTGTTTACATGCAGCTGCATATGTTGCTAATGGTGAAGGGGAAAATATTTTCTCATATCCTTTATTCATCAAGCTGACAACATATAATAAGGGAAAAAAGACAAATTAAATAACATATCCACAATTAATATCACAACAAATGCAAGCGGACCAATAATTGCAACAAACGTCAGGCTAAATAACATCAAAAAGAAAGGACCAAAGGGAGAAAGAGAGATCACACGTATGATCACAAGAAAACAGCAGTAACAATTTTGATTTCTGTGTGTATCATTAACAACACGATATCCACATCTTGCCTGTTCTTAGTATCATTAACAACACGATATCCACATCTTGCCTGTTCTTAGTGTCATTAACAACACGATATCCACATCTTGCCTGTTCTTAGTGTCATTAACAACACGATATCCACATCTTGCCTGTTCTTAGTGTCATTAACAACACGATATCCACATCTTGCCTGTTCTTAGTATCATTAACAACACGATATCCACATCTTGCCTGTTCTTAGTGTCATTAACAACACGATATCCACATCTTGCCTGTTCTTAGTGTCATTAACAACACGATATCCACATCTTGCCTGTTCTTAGTGTCATTAACAACACGATATCCACATCTTGCCTGTTCTTAGTATCATTAACAACACGATATCCACATCTTGCCTGTTCTTAGTATCATTAACAACACGATATCCACATCTTGCCTGTTCTTAGTATCATTAACAACACGATATCCACATCTTGCCTGTTCTTAGTATCATTAACAACACGATATCCACATCTTGCCTGTTCTTAGTATCATTAACAACACGATATCCACATCTTGCCTGTTCTTAGTGTCATGCAATAACGAGTAGCAAGTTGTATAGAATTGAGCGGCACAGAAAGGCACAGTCGTTCCCATGAAAACTTTTGTCTCACCATCTCGGCCGGATGGAGACAAGATTTTACATGAACACAGACTAAGATTCGACAACCTGGCTGCTTCATGCGCAAAGTGATAAATTATTTTGATGTGTCATTAAATCGAATTTTTTACCCGGGTAGGACTGAACCTTTCACATCAGTATTACAAACAAAGAAACAAAACAAGTTTAACAACAATTATGAGAAGGGGGGGGGGGGGGGGGGGGTCAAATTGTGTGCTTTTGTTTTCAGGGGAGGGAATCACCTAATCCGAGCAAAATTACCTCCCTTGATTTTCCTGACGTGACACATGTGACGCATGGTGATGAATAAAAAGTGCATCAGTCACAAACAAATACAACTATTTGGCAGGATCAATTAGTACACTTGATGCATAAATGTTGATCTATTCAGCATAATAAGTAATGTCCCGGCTGATACGTCCCCTCCTAAATTATCACCAGCAGATTATCATCATCGATATTAGTGTGCCCTATGCACAGCCTTTGTTTGTTGTTGTTTTTGTTCATGCAACGTTTCAGGCGTATTCTCAAGACATTTAGAAAAATGTTATGGAAGACTGAAGATCAAAGAAAAAAATGTATTTACTGTGAAAACATGACATATGTATATATTTTTAGATTCAAAATCTGATGAAGAATACGATGCAATCAATTTTAAATCTGTTTGCTTAAAACCGATTTTAATGACAACTTTGATGAGCAAACTAATTTAATAAATTTTAAGCTTCTGAGCTGAAATGCAATACCAAAGTCCGGACATCGTCAAATACTGCTTGACTAAAATTTCGATTAATTTGGTTTAAAAATGAGAGCGTGACAGTGCCTCCTCAACTTTCACAAAAAATCGGATAATAATAATAATAATACGAATATTCATAACGCGCACATATCTCACCAACAGGCGACTCAAGACTTAAAGGTCCTTGTCTACAAATTCTCTCTCTCTCTCTTTTTATACCGAAATCGCCATTTTACCATTAAAATGCAGTCTATTATCTACAAATATCAACAATACACCCCCTTTCGATCAGGAAAGACGAAGCCAGTGTAGCCGTTTGAAAATTCATTGTAGTATTCCAGCGTAGTACTCATAGTAGGATATCCTTATTTGGAAAATGCCAAGCGCAAAACTCCTCTCAAGTCTCGTGCATTTCGTGCGTTCAAATAAAAGCGTGGACAGCGTACCGCACTTGTTTGGGCGTGGCTATAAGCATAGTGACATGAATTTGATTGGTCAGTATTTTTAGGCAAAGCACATGTTCTCAGCAAACAGAAAACAAAATATTGGAAGCGTGAGTCACGCTACCCAAAAATAAAATCTTTTTTTACATATATTGTTTTGTCTATAACTTTTTTCCCCATGGTTCATTCATCATCTGACATAACTTTTTTAGCGAAATCTAACCATAAGATTATTGAAAAAAAGCAAAAATGTAGACGACCACCTAGGCTGGAGTATTCACGACTTTTTTGCTTGACCTTTCGGATTTCATGGGGGCTGCCATTTTGTTTTCATCTCCGAAGTGTGTTCCGGTCTGAAACCGGTTTAAAACACCACTAGGCGGAAACCCCAAAACAACGACGGCCGCCTTTTTCGAAATAACATTTTCAGAGATTGTACACAAAAACAACGCCCGAACGGAAAGACAGAATGTGTCTTTGGCTAGATTGCAAGTCAGGCTTTTCACTTTTCCAATGAAGACAACCGCTGAGAGTGAAGAAACGACGCTGTTCGACTTCAAATCTCCAGTCGCTGACGACCTTCGCTTTCGCAGGGCTACATGTCAATACGTCCCAATACCATTACGTCCCAGTACCATTACGTCCCAGTACCTTCTTCTTCTTCTGCGTTCGTGGGCTGAAACTCCCACGTACACTCGTGTTTTTTGCACGAGTGAAATTTTTACGTGTATGACCGTTTTTTACCCCGCCATTTAGGCAGCCATACGCCGTTTTCGGAGGAAGCATGCTGGGTATTTTCGTGTTTCTATAACCCACCGAACTCTGACATGGATTACAGGATCTTTTTCGTGCGCACTTGGTCTTGTGCTTGCGTGTGCACACGGGGGTGTTCGGACACCGAGGAGAGTCTGCACACAAAGTTGACTCTGAGAAATAAATCTCTCGCCGAACGTGGGGACGAACTCACGCTGACAGCGGCCAACACTGAGGATACAAATCCAGCGCGCTACCGACTGAGCTACATCCCCGCCCGTCCCAGTACCATTGTGTCCCAGTACCATTGCGTCCCCGTACCATTAGGTCCCAATACTAGTGAATTTAATTTCTGAGATGTTACTGTAGCAGTGTAGCGACACGTTTTGTAATAAAAGTGCGTTTTGTAATAAATTTATTACAAATCGTGTTCGGATTACACAGAATTTATTACAAAACGCGTTCAACACGATTTGTAATAAAAATTGTGTAAGCCGAACACGATTTGTAATAAATGTATTACAAAACGCACTTTTATTACAAAACCTGTCGGTACATAGCAGTATTTCACAAATAAAAATAAAATAAAAAGATGTGTACCGGTGATGTCGGACAAACTTGTGGACGGACATTGACCAAAAAAATGTATCGATAGGTTCCGGGTGCGTATCGCTAGAATTTACCCGATGCTCCCCAGCATGTCGTAAGAGGCGACTAACGGATTCTGTTTCTCCTTTTATCCTTGTTAAGTGTTTCTTGTATAGAATAATTATAGTCAATTTTTGTAAAGATTTTAGTCAAGCAGTATGTAAGAAATGTTAAGTCCTTTGTACTGGAAACTTGCATTCTCCCAGTAAGGTAATATATTGTACTACGTTGCAAGCCCCTGGAGCAGATTTTTGATTAGTGCTTTTGTGAACAAGAAACAATTGACAAGTGGCTCTATCCCCTCTCCCCCCTTTCCCCGTCGCGATATAACCTTCGTGGTTGAAAACGGCGTTAAACACCAAATAAAGAAAGAAAGAAAAGAAAGAAGTGTTTCTTGTATAGAATATAGTCAATTTTTGTAAAGATTTTAGTCAAGCAGTATGTAAGAAATGTTAAGTCCTTTGTACTGGAAACTTGCATTCTCCCAGTAAGGTAATATATTGTACTACGTTGCAAGCCCCTGAAGCAAATTTTTGATTAGTGCTTTTGTGAACAAGAAACAATGGACAAATGGCTCTATCCCATCTCCCCCCTTTCCCCGTCGCGATATAACCTTCGTTCGTGGTTGAAAACGACGTCAAACACCAAATAAAGAAAGAAAGTATCGCTAGCGCTACGTGTCATTTGTGCTACGTGTCATTTGTCCTACGTGTCATTTGTGCTACGTGCCGCTATCGCAACATTGATTAGTGCTACAAATAATTTGTCGATAAGTCGCTATCGTTCGTTCATTATCACTACGTGTCGACAGCACTAGCCTACATCTTTTAGCGCTACGTGTCATTATTGCTACGTGTCAATACCACTACTTACTGACGATTCTCTCTTTCTCATTTTTTCTCTCGCTCTCACTCCTGGTTTGTGTGTGTATATATATGTATGTCTGTGTATGTGTGTGCGTGTGTGTGTGTGTGTGTTTCAGTGTGTGTGTGTGTGTGTGTGTGTGTGTGTGTGTGATTCTCTCTATCTCTCTCTCTCTTGCTCTCTCTCTTGCTCACTCGTTCGCTCACTCACTCTGTCTCTCTGTGGCCTTAATATAATAAACCATTCTGGGTTCTGAGTTCTCTCTCTCTCTATCTCTCTCTCTCTCTCTCTCTCTCTCTCTCTCTTATGTTATGTTCGTTTGTATGTATGTTTTTGTTTGTTTGTTTAGTCTGTTAATCGTTTGTTTGTTCGGTTGTTGGCTTGTTATTACTTCTTTGATTCATATTCTAACATTTTTTTTAAACGTATTGTCATTAGATTAAACCCTCCCATGGGCGAGGGCTGGATGTAAAAAACCCACCTGTTTGCTTATGCCATTACCCTCGTTAAGATGCGTTTGAAGACAGACTGTTAAAAGAGAATACATGTATGTACATAATTATGACAGAATATTGATGTATGAATTGAAGAAATGTATAAGAACACAAGAATGTATGAATGACAAAGAACAAATGTTTATTTTTGAATGTTTTAGGTATGTTTTATTACGGACACAAAAGCTCAGCAATGCAATTTCTCTTTTAGAAATTAATAAAGTTATTGTATTGTATTGTATTGTATTGTAATAAAGAATTTGTCTTTGTCTTGTCTTGTCTTGTCTTGTCTTGTCTTGTCTCTCTCTCTCTCTCTCTCTCTCTCTCTCTCTCTCTCTCTCTCTCTCTCTCTCTCTCTCTCTCTCTGTGACTGGAGAAGAATAGTTGACAAACACAGAATAATTATTGGAAACTGCACAATCAGACAGTACATTTCTTCTTTATGAAAAAATCACGAAGGAAAAAAAGGGGTCATAATACTTGTTACAATATGTTATCTTCTACGTATCACTTAAAATCAAAATAAATTTTGACTCTTGAATTAAAGGTCCTGCTTAAAAAAGGGACCTGTCATCTTTCATCACATTATAAAATATAATGAATTAAAAATAAAAATTGTCTGACCAACGAAATATCTCATAAATCAATGTGTTTAACAGATTGTGTGTATATCTATTTATTTATCTCTTCTCCATCCTTAATCACTGTTCACACCCACCCATCCCTTCTCTCCCCTAGTCTGACCACGATGATCACGTACCCCATCCCCCCTTCCGCGGGTCCCCCCTTCCGCGGCCCACACCTCACTGTGCCCACCTCACCTCCCCATTCACCCCCACACACACACCCACACACACTGCCCACCGCAGCGTGCAAGCATTGCTCAAGTAACAATTGTGTTGGGACGTAATGGTACGGGGACGTAATGGGATTCCTTTATGGGACGTATCGAGATGCAATTTTGTTGGGACCTATCGACACGCAATTTTGTTGGGACGCAATGTTACGGGACGCAATGGCACTGGGACCCAATGGTATTGGGACCCAATGGGATTGCTTAATGGGACGCAATGAGACGGCATTTTTTGGGGACGCAATGGTACTGGGACACAATGGTACTGGGACGTATTGGCATGACCCCAACCTTACTATGCCTGCTGTGACATTCACGAGGATTATTGTGATTCTTGGACAATCGTGTGCCTATGCTGGACTTGCAGGAAGACAAACGGCGTCGGAGCGGTATGCGTGCTGCCATGGCAAGTGTGCACGTCCAAAGCGCAGTGTGAACCGAGAGTGAGTGTGTAATTGTGTGGAAGTTTTGCTTGATTGATTTATTCATGATTTAATTTGCTTTTTGGTTCAATAGTAAAATCTGTGTACGTTATACTTTGTATTTTGTGGTGTGATTCGCCCGAGTGCGAGACCCCTATCCCCGAACGCCTCTGTGGGTGGAATTGTATAGGCTACTTGTGTAACGTGAGTGTGTAGATGAGAATGTGAAAGTTGCTTTGGATCCAGACACCTACAGCAGACACCAACGCAACAGCTAAGTATCAGCCTGACAAAGAAATTCGAGTGACACAGCTAATGGCTGTACTTGTTATTTCTCTATTAAAACAAATGTTTCAAGATCTTTAGGCCAAAAAAAATAAATTGTCTGTTTCTAATAACATGGCTAAAATAATAGGGTAGGTAGGTAGGGATTTTTGTTCTTGTTGCCAGGATAGAATTCTTGAAAATAACTAAATGACACAAAGAGACAAAACTCGCTATAGATAGATTTATAAAAAACAAACAAATGTGACAAAGGATATAAAATGATTGTTTTACCTGGTCTGGAATCTTCAGTAGTAATTGCATAAAAAAAAGTCTGATATATCAATTATCATGTTAACTTTTTCTTAAAATGGGTGCGTTAAATCCTAGTCTGTTTGTTTTTAATGGACTAAGCAATCCTTGGACTGACAGAAAAGATGTATTTTAAAAATGTCCAGTTGCTTTTACTTATTTTTCTAATTGGAAGAGAATATGCACTCTTTTCTGTTCAAATGGGTAGAGGGAGGGGGTAGTAAAAGGATCACAGTTCAAGATTTTGCGCGACAAGAGGTGTGTCTCTTTTAACTGTGATAAAGAGCGAAAACTCAACTTGGTATTTAACACTATTTCTGAACATTGTAACCACTTTAGCACTTTTAATTTATTTGTTCTGTCTTCCAAACTTCTAATTCAGCTTCAAAGAGGATAAAAAAAAAAGTGTGTGTTTTTTCTGAATTCAACAGTTAAATCACTCTGTTGGACGTTCTGTTTTGCTTCCCTCTTTCTGTTCTTAAGTTTTTGATCATCTGACTACCTTGCTTTTCTATTTGGAAGATAATATGCACTCTTTTCTGATAAATGGGTAGGGGGTGGGGGTAGTAAAAGCATCACAGTTCAAGATTTTGCGGAACAAGAGGTGTGTTTCTTTTAACTGTGATGAAGAGGGATAACTCAACTTGGTATCTAACACTATTTCTGAACACTGTAACTACTTAAGCACTTAAAAAAAAAAATTGTCTTCCAAGCTTTAAATTCAGCTTATAAAATGAGTAAAAAAGTGTTTTTTTCTGAATTCACCAGTTAAATCACTCTGTTGGATGTTCTTTTTTGCTTCCCTCTTTCTCTTCTTAAGTTTTTGATCATCTGACTACCCTGCTTTTCTATTTGGTAGATAATATTAAAATGCACTGTTTTCTGAAAAATGGGTAGGGAGTCGAGTGGGGGTAGTAAAAGTATCACAGTTCAAGATTTTGCGCGACAAGAGGTGTATTTCTTTTAACAGTGGTAAAGAGGGATAACTCAACTTGGTATCTAACACTATTTCTGAACACTGTAATCACTTTAACACTTTTAATTTATGTTTGTCTGTGTTCCAAGTTTCAATTTAAGCTTCAAAAATGGGTAAAAAAAATGGTTTTCTCATAATTTACAAGTTCAATTATTATGTTGGATGTTCTGTTTGTTTGTTATTACCCCGCCATTTAGGCAGCCATACGCCGCTTTCGGAGGAAGCATGCTTGGTATTTTCGTGTTTCTATAACCCACCGAACTCTGACATGGATTACAGGATCTTTTTCGTGCGCACTTGGTCTTGTGTTTGCGTGTACACACGGGGGTGTTCGGACACCGAGGAGAGTCTGCACACAAAGTTGACTCTGAGAAATAAATCTCTCGCCGAACGTGGGGACGAACTCACGCTGACAGCGGACAACTAGATACAAATCCAGCGCGCTACCGACTGAGCTACATCCCCGCCCGTTGGATGTTCTATTTTGCACTCTTTTCTGAAAAATGGGTAGGGGGTGGGGGTAGTAAAAGCATCACAGTTCAATATTTTGCGCGTTAAGAGGTGTATTTTTTTTTTGTAAAGAGGGATAACTCAACTTGGTATCTAACACTATTTCTGAACACTGTAATCACTTTAACACTTTTAATCAATGTTTGTTGGTGTTCCATGCTTCAAATTGAGTTTCAAAATGGATACAAAAGGATTTTTTCCGAATTCACAAGTAAAATCACTATGTTTATTGTTCTATTTTGCTTCCCTATTTATCTTCTTCAGTTTGTGATCACCTGATTGTTATTTTGTTTACATTTTCACAATACAATATTACAACTTATTCAGTAGTGTTTGCGTGAAAAAATCTGATACCTATGCTTAAACTTCAGTCGTTATCTTAAAATTTTGCGCGTTAAGCCCTTTATATTTTGTATTTTCCTGATAAAGCAAACATTGAACTAACAGAAAAAGGAACTTTTGAAACTACCTAATCACTTTGAAATTGGGCCTCCATAGCATACTCCAGCCTTAATCAAAGATATTTATCAAACAAGAAGGGCAAAGCCCATACGACTCACATGCTTGACCTTGACCTTTACATGACCTTGACCTTCAGGGTCAAGGTCAAATAACTAAACCTAGCAATGACATCATACACTAAGAACTGCTTTACACATTTTTCCTACCAAAATACATGTGACCTTGACCCAAGGTCAAGGTCATCCAAGGTCATGCAACACAAAGCTGTTAATTCAAGACATAGGAAGTACAATGGTGCTTATTGGCTCTTTCTACCATGAGATATGGTCACTTTTAGTGGTTCACTACCTTATTTTGGTCACATTTCATAAGGGTCAAAGTGACCTTGACCTTGATCATATGTGACCAAATGTGTCTCATGATGAAAGCATAACATGTGCCCCACATAATTTTTAAGTTATCTTCCATAGTTCAGGGTCAAGGTCACTTCAAAATATGTATACAATCCAACTTTGAAGAGCTCCTGTGACCTTGACCTTGAAGCAAGGTAAACCAAACTGGTATCAAAAGATGGGGCTTACTTTGCCCTATATATCATATATAGGTGAGGTATTGAATCTCAAAAACTTCAGAGAAAATGGGGAAAATGTGAAAAATAGCTGTTTTTAGGCAACATTTATGGCCCCTGCGACCTTGACCTTGAAGCAAGGTCAAGATGCTATGTATGTTTTTTGGGGCCTTGTCATCATACACCATCTTGCCAAATTTGGTACTGATAGACTGAATAGTGTCCAAGAAATATCCAACGTTAAAGTTTTTCGGACGGACGTCCGGACGGGGGGGGACGGACGGACGGACGGACGTACGTCCGGACGGACGGACGGACGACTCGGGTGAGTACATAGACTCACTTTTGCTTCGCATGTGAGTCAAAAATTGAAAAACAGGTCTGGGGATAGCATACTCAGGAACCCTCATGTCAAGTTTAATGACGATCGGTCCAGTAGCTTTCTATGAATCGCTCTACACATACACACACACATACACAACAACCCTCGTTTCGATTCCCCGTCTATGTTAAAACATTTAGTCAAACAATTCTAGCATTCATTCTCAATCCTTTCAAGACGACCCTCATCGCCTAGAGGTCGCCTCCCCGATGTGGATCTCAGCCTGTAGTTGGGTGGTCCCGTGGTAGGACTTTCGCGAAGGCGAGTTGCGCTTGGCAGTGTACCTGGTGGGGGCGTCGGTGGATTTGGCCCTGGGTCTTCCCGTGAAGCGGGGCAAGTGGGTAGAGCTGGAGGCCTCCGAGGGGGAGTCGGTGGGCGTGGTGGTGCTGCTATTCCCACAGGGCATCACGCGTTCCCAGAAGCGGCTCACCTCCTGGGAGATCGTCGCCTTTCGGTTCATGGCCCGCCACTCTCGCTGCCACTTTCTCAGCGCCCGTACCTCAGGATTTCGTCTGACCAGGTAAGCCCTCCACCATCGCTGGATCAGCACTGCCCTCTCATCGGCCGTCCAAGACATGGACAGGACTTTAGGTGGACTCAGCCTGGGAAAATCTTCAAGGTGCGACTCCACAAAAGGGATCGAGGCGAGGGGCCGGCGTGCACGGTACGGATGCAGGGGGTTGTTGTTGTACAGATACTCCGTCAGGATGTCGAAGGAGTTGATAGGTCCCCTCCTGTACACGAAGCACCCGGCGAACTTAGCCTTGTTCAGCATGTGCTCCAACGCAGGCTCGACGTAAGGCCAGACGAAATGCTCGATGTACTCGCGGTTCGAACAGGTCTTCTTGTCGGGAATGGAAGGGGCTGGAGGCAGAGCCACTCGCCTGCGACGCATGATTGACGTCCAGTACCCAGCGCAGCTGGGGTGCCCAACCGCGGGGTTCAGTTCTTGCTCCGGGTCGAAGTCTCCGGTCACCGGGTAGTGCCTTGTTCCGCAGAAAGCCGGGTGGTGCTTGGCCGGGTCGTAGTCTAAACAATCAATTTCCTCGGACATGTCGTGGCCCGCCAAGACTCTTTCCTCTTTGCGGGTATCTCCGCAGGTTTGCTCCCAGATGCATGGGGGAGAGTCATAGGTAATCATAGACATGTTGGGTTTTAACGATTTTGCCGGGTATCTCTCGTGATATTTTTTTCGGAGTTTTAGTCCTTGGTGTCCATTCTAAGTAACTGACAATGTTCTGTTGCCTGTATTGACTAGGAGGACATTTCTGTTCACGTTATTCACCGATTCAGTGAAGACACAGTCACAGGTAGCCGAAGCTTTTTTTTCAGCGTTTCCAAATGACAATGGATTCTGCTGACGTCATGTTATGTATCGACGCGGTCTTTCACACTGACGTCATTCTCGTTCACGATAGACCTCGGCAAGATGTATGATTAGTCTTGGCGTGCTGGTCGAATCGATAATTATGACATCAGGATCAAGAATAGACACATGGTGATACATTTCTGGACAAGCAACATTTTTAGAGGACCCAATTTCTGATACACGAGTTATGGTGAATCCAAATATAAAGGTGATCTACTGCAGCATTTTCTTTTCTTTTTTTTCTCTTTTTTTTGGGGGGGACAGAACTAAAGATTCCATAAGGTGCCCATTTGTGACCCTCCACCACGGAATCAGTCGGATGTCACCTCGCGCGGTTCTGCGCTAGGCCTAATATACGTCTGGGGGGTGTCAGGTATCAGTGTTAGGGTCACCTTAGCCACAGGCTAATAACTCGTTTTTGCTCTTTTCTAAAACGGTTTTCACCACTGGATAGAGCACACAAAAAACTCTTTAAGAAACTGTAAAAATATAAAATCATGCAAATGTGACATGCGACTCATTCCGTGGTGGAGGGTCACATTTGGGATTTTGGATAGTTGATTTTAGATTTTTTTTCCCAACAAGAACAACACAAGCAAATAAAGTGGACATTATGAACGTTCTACCTGCTGAAAAAGACAATGATTATACAGTCAAAGAAAAACAAAAACAGAGACATACACGCAAATCATCACATCTCTGCACATGTAGCTTATTACCTAACGAACTCTTCATATGAGGACCATAATTCTAACAAATGTTTTAATGTTACCAGCATTGAATATTTTTCTATTTTAAATCTATTTTAATTCCTTAAAAATATTTCTAACAGTGGCCTTGTAACTTACTCTTATAAATATAAAACTTTGCAAACAAAATAATAAAATCCAAAACCATATCTACGTTAACATTGTTCATACAACCAAACAAAACAAATTCTTCTGTAAAAAGAACATTTGCGCGGTGAATACAACTTCTATTTTAACAAATCTTCCAAATCAGTACAAATTTCCGACTAAGCGGGCAGTACCAAAATATATGGGAAATTGTTTTATTTTCATTTTTACAAAAGGCACAAAGGGGACTGTCAAAAATCTTTTGAACAAATAACCGGCTAGCGACACCAAGAATAGCGGTGAAGCAATCTGGTCTAAAACCATCTTAAGTGTGTGTCCTTAGTTGTTTTAAAACACTTATCAAAAATCTGTTTCCAGTTCAGGTTGCAAAAAAACCATATTCCATCTGTTCATGCCTGCACATTTTGATTTAAAAAAAACTTCTTTAATTGCCTGTTTGCCTCTACAAATAATCTGCCAAGGTTTATAATCCCTAATCTGAAAACCATTTAACGAATCAATTTGTACTTTTCTCTGATAGCCAGATAGGAATTTGAAAAAATCGTGCACTTTGTGACAACTTTTTGTCGTTTGGCATGTAGGTAGGTATGGCCCTAAGGTTTCCAAAAACCATCGAGTACAAATTGGGCGGATCCATTTTCAGCCTGTAATTAGCATAATTCAAAATGGCCGCCGCTATCAGAAGAATCGATCTCATTACGTCTGATATTTTCACCAGGGATTCACATGATACCTCATTTTATATGTAATTTGGTGTGCTGAATCTGATTTTGAGGTTAATTTCTTGTTTGGTGGCCATCTTTTTGGTAAAAATTAAGTTTAAGGTCTATTTCAATGTTTAATTTGCATAGAATATGTATTGCACCCTATCAGACATCTAAGTTATGCTTCAGGACACTGTTTCAAATTTTGAATAAATCACCGAAAAGTCATTGCAATGTTTTACATGTTTTATTACTAGTCACATTTTCCATTGTGGAAATATTGCCGTGTAGAACATGACGAACTTTGCAAATATAACGAACAGCTTACGCACATCAATGTTAAGAAAAGAAGTGCACCAGTGTTGTTCATGGTATACAAACTTAAAAGCAACCAAGAGCAGGCATTGGAAAGTCTTCAATCTGAATATTCATTGAAAATAAGGATGTCACAACGACAAGCCAAGAGCAAAACAACAAGCCTTAAATGTTGATATGACACATTGCCATGCCTATCTGGCACAACTCTCTCAATTCAGTTCGGCAAAATAGCATTATGGTATTTCTGTATCATGAACTGGCAACAGATCTTTTCAGGTTTTCAGGCATCTTCGTTGTTGGTACAACCCCCCTGACATTTGCAGAGCTGGCTGCATCGTAGTCCTGATCTGCTACACTTGCAGTTTCCCCTGCAAGCCACCTCGCAGCCACAGCGCACCAGCAGCAAACATGCCTCGCTGACGTCTGGTAAGTCTGTCCAGTAAGGCACCCACTCTTTTGTCCTCGGATTCCACTCCCATCCCCACTCACATGGACTTGGGATCTCAGGTGCCTTGCTGAGTGACTGCCTCCAGATTGCTGCAATTAGAATGGCTCGTCTGGTGTGCTGATACAGTGCATGCTGTGTAGGTGGAATACTTTCGAGGCTCTTCAGACCAACAGTGTACAGGAACTGCCTTGCTTCATTGACAGAGAAGAAGGCACACGTCTTGCTGTACATCGCCACAGTCATGCACTCCAACAATCTCATGTGCAGCGAGTCCATTGTCAAGCATGTTGGGTCGTGGGTGATGCGTACAAAAGTGTCAGTGATGACAGACAGAGTGCCCCATGCATTCCAGGCTGTCTTATTCCCAATGCGATAAAACGCTGAGGCGCAATCACAGCCTGTGAAGGCATGAAAGAAGGCAAGGGCCTGACACTTTTGAGGCCCAAGTAGCTGTGCAATGTGATTAACTGGAATGTCTTTGTACCATTTCCCTGTGCCCAGTCCGACCCAGACTTCTGACAGACCCAGGTCATGAAAGAGTGAAGGATGACAACGTCACTGTCCACAGTCCTGATGAAGGCTTTCTGGTGACCCTGTTGTGCAGCCCATTGCAAGTGCAGCATAATGCGAGTGTCTGCCTCTTCTTGTTGGCAGGGAGACACAGATGTCCAGTCGAAGGGCTTGTTGCATTGCACCATCTGTGCCTTTGTAGTGAGGAGAAGAATGTCCATATCTGATGTCAGCCTATGGAGTTCATCAGCAACAAAATGGACACACTCGTCCTTGTTCTTGTTGTTCAGGAGGAACTTCTGCCACAAACTTCCTTTTGGAAGGGGAATGCTTGCTGACACTCGTGTTCTGTGGCCATGGGTCTCACCAGTTCTCTTGGCTCTTGTTTGTGACTTCAGACTTCCTTCCTGGTAAGTATCCCAAACAGCATCAAGTCTTGTTGTGCTGTTCGTCACATGTGAGAGCAAGTATGGCAGCAGCTGAAACTGAATATAGTCTCCAAAGACAGTTGCTCTTTGAGGTCGGATCATATGAATCACTGCCGCCATGTCGAATAGCAGGACAGAAGCCTGTTTTGCTGCCACATTTCGACCGGGAAGAGGCATTCCTGGGAGACAGTCCAAAATCTCTGACTTGGTACCAGAACGCAGTTTGCCTCCTTCGGACAAAGCTGGGGGGTGGGTCGTGGCTGTTTTCATGTCTAAAGAAATCAGCCATATCTTCCTCTGGACGGGCAAGCAGCGACATGAACATCTTCACAACAAGAGCTGTGTCTCTCTTTGCAGACGACAGTCTGCTTGCACCCTTCTTCAGATCCGATGGTGGCCTGTTGGCAAACGTGAAAATATTGGCTCTGGGAATCACGTCAGAGAGGGGCTTTGAAGCGTTTTCAATTCTGTCCCTCACAAACTCGGTAAACATAGCTTGTCCCACATGCAAAGCTTCTCTGAGACTCTTCGTAATCTCCGGGTCCATGACTTCCCCAGAGACCAATGTGATAAGATCAGAGCCTGCCTCCTTGAAGGGATTGATAATGGTACCCTCAGTGACAAGTTTGCAAAGTTTTGAGGTGATTCAGAAACTTCGTTTGTTCTGCATCTGTGGAATCTGCATGTTTCAGAGCTTTCTTGTCTGTTGGAGAGACGCAAGCTCCCTCAAACTCATCGAGAATTCTCAAAACCTCTGGCCTTGAAAGTTGAATCATCTCTTTCTCTCCAGGTTGACCATACAAGCATTTTGTTCCTCCTTCTTCTTTGAGAAGTTTGACAGAGTGTTCCTGGCTTTGGTCGAGAGCCATCAATGAGAATTTGCTGTCACCTCGTTGTACTGAAAATGTCCCGCACATGAAGGCCTCGTGTACCGATGGATGGGTCTCAAGAAGTTTTGTCATGTCTCGAAGGAAGACGGGCAGCCATCTGGCATAGTTCGTATGCCCGAAGGCAAAATACCAAGGACACATGTCATGGAGGGTGGACAAGGTCAGCGGCCAATCACGTGAAAGAAGTGTTAGTGTGGAACAAACTAAGTATTTCATGCAAACAATATAAAATGGGATGTTATGAAAAAAAACCGAGAGCAGTCTTATTCTTTTAGCTTTAGCCAGTAGGACAAAACGTATCAAAGGCTTGAGTGTTCACCAGCGGCCATTTTGAATTTATGCAAATTAGCCACAAATTCATGCATTGAACATGGATAATCACTCTTGCACTCAGTCAAGTCAAAAACACACAACAAATACATAAAAGACTTACTAAATTTGTGTATTGTGCACAAATCATTATTGCGCAATGGCCGTTCTGAATGGGATTATGCAAATGAGATTGTCGCATAATTTGAAATATTCATTGGAATGATAAATTGACAACAGAAATGGATTTCTCATGTCAAATAACATGGGAAAATGTGGTTCTGTGAAGAAAAAAGAGCCAACAGAACCGGAGGTATAAGATTTTCAGTATTTTCTGGCGGCCATTTTGAATTTATGCAAATTATTCCTTTGAAATCCTTCAACTGGGAAGATCAACACCAGATTTGAATTTGTTGAGTCAAATAACACCCAGAAGAGTACTGAAAGTACCCTTTTAAACCTAAGGGAACTGTTAATCCAGTCCCTACTCTGTAAGCTGGCGGCCAATTTGAATTATGCTAATTACAGGCTGAAAACGGGGCCGCCCATGTTGTACTCGATGGTTTTTGAAAACCTTAGACCCATACCTACCACCATGCCAAATGGCAAAAAGTTGTCACAAAGTGCACAATTCTCGGAAATAGTGACAAGTTCCTACATCACTATGATATTTTCTTGAGGATTTAATCACTCCTTCGTAAAATACAAAAATTAGTTTGAACAAAAGGAAAATTCAACTTAAATTCTTCAAAAGTCAAGAGTCAAAAGTCAAAAATCTTCCATTAAAATGTAACAACTGATGGACAAACAATACATCATTTTCAATCCATTCCTTATTTACAGTTGTCCCGTGATCTCGTATGATGTTCAAATTGTAATGTATACATTCAGACACAAAATCATTCATATTAATAATCTCTCATAAGGAACAGCATTTCTTATAATGTTTCAAAACATTCTTCCAAAAAGGGTTACCACATCGTTTCATAAACACATTGACATACTCGGCACCCACTTTAAATATGTCATTCCAGGTATCATATCAAAAATAATCTTTTTTACATCAAATTCCAACATCTTGAACCTGCGAATCCAATTTATCTTGTTTGTCTATCTTACCTGGGAATCCAATTTATCTTGCTTGTCTATCTTACCTTCTGTTTCTCAGTCTGTGTTTCTGTGTGTGCCCCCCCCCCCTCTCTCTCTCTCCCCTTGTTTAATAACGAAAGCTAGGGAGAACCGAACGTATTACAGTGCATTTGGTTGCCTGAATGGTTAATTACGCCTCAGCGTTCTTGTTATGTTCTCAGATTCCCTTAACTGGTTGGCTTGAAAAGTCGCATTGCATAATTTATTCTCAAGTTGTGCAGGTATATCAAATGGAGAGATTGATTTCTCATCAGACAGGTAAAAGTGTGAGCATGTTTGTATGTGTATGTAAACACCCATAACACCACAACCGTTTTATAAGCACAGGCTTTGCTCTCAATTCAGTGATCTAAAATAAACCAAAGAAAAAGAAAAAAACTGATAAATGGACAACAACAACAACAACAACAACAACAACAACAAAACAGACAATTCTTTTAAAAAGATATCCACATCACAAGATGTTTGTACCGGAACAAAATCAACACAACACACAGCAAGCGCAAAGGTGTATTTGGAATATTGAGTAACAGACAAACACTCCCAGACAATTTAGATATTTTAATTTTTGAAACACAGCACGCAGTTGACAATTGGATTGCAAACCAATCGCAATAGAGCAATAGATCAGTACTGCACCATCTTGACCGACTTGACCTTCATGGCAATGTCTTCGTCGTGCCAGGTGGGCAGCCAGAGGTCTCGGCCCTCCCAGAACTGGAAATAGTCGTCACTGGCACCGGTTGTCCAGGGCTGCTTGTAGGGATAGTTGATGTAGCTCGGCGCGAACCATTTGCCTCCCACAGCCACGTTGAGAATCAGGTAAAACTAGAGAGGAGCAGATTATATTGTCGTTTTAAACGTCTGTGACCAAGAACAATCCAAGACAAGCAATGGTTGTAAAAGAAATTCAAGTTTCAGTCGTGATATGTTATGTTTATGTTTTGTTTATGGTGTATGATGTTTAATGTTGTGATACATTTCTCGTTGGATATAATTGAGTTGTCAATGTTTTTGTCTAGAGTCAGTAAAGACTGAACATTTGGCAAAGTGGACAAAGTTTACACCAACTATATTTTTCATAAAATATGCAATATTTCGAATATAATTTGAAAATATAATTTAACAACATGGCTGGATCAGATCTGGACAATATCAGCAGATCATACCGATTGATCAAACGGCGCATTCAAGGGACCGTTGTCCCAGATGTGGGATCCGTTCAGATTTGTGTTGTTGCGGAATCCCCCCGGTGGTGTGGGGACGTTCAGTACGGTGCTGTTGTCAAATCCCAGACTGCAGCAAATCGTAGAGAAACAAAGAACAATGACCCAGAAAATGATAATTTTCCTGGTCCCCTTTTTTGGTTTGAAGTTAACCCTGTTGTTAGATTTACAATTGACGAGGATCAACCAAACGTGGTTCATATCTGAAGATCATCAAACCCTGTGAGTGTGTGACATTTTATAGATGTAACGTTAAAAACATCCTAGAAAACTTCAACGTTAAGTTTGTTCAGCAGGCCGTACGTCCAAACACTACTAACTACTTATGACTCACTGATGCTCAGGGGAGCCAAACACAGAAATGAATTTGTTTTTAATATCAGAAGTTAAACTTTAGTTGGTGTTTGAAGGAAAACAAAATTGGAGCTGGTAGTTCGCTGGTGATTTTAGAAAGTGCCGACTGTTGTTTGGTGTTTGATCTTGACATTTTAACGAGATTATTCAATCTTACATCATGTTAGATATTTAAAATGGCACACACTTACATGGTTTGGTGACCTCTAGACATGAACCACGTTTGGTCATCAAATCTTAGAAGCGTGTGAAGTGTCGGAGCCCTGTCTTCAAAAAAACACTTAAGAAATTGATATCTTCACTTCCTGGATTCAAGCATGACCCAGGTGTGGCTTTGAAGTTGAATGAGACTTGCATCATGTCTGAATGTCATTAAAAGCCCTGTAAGCGTTCAACATTTAAAAGCTCTGTCTTTAATTACAAACGCTAAAAACTCAACGTCAAAGTGTTATGACTTCACACTATTGCAAAGCCTAACACTGCTTATTTTAAAAACTCGTCTGGTAGCTCAGATGACAAAAATTCAAACATTCTATAGAAACAAAATCAGCAGCTGGTCTACCATACCAGTTGATATGGTGTTAGACTGGGGTGGGTTTTTTTACACCTATAATTCAGGCACTGTGCTTTTGACTTGGTTTTGACAAGTGAATGTAACAGTGTGACCGCTTCCTGTGAGAGTCAAGATTCCTGCTTGTAAAAAGAGAAATTTGAAAATGGCTTGCACGATCAATGGATAACTGAAGCTCTAAATGGACTGGGAGAGTCTTTGTCAGTTCTTACATGATGTTATTCTCAGTCCAGTCCAGCCAGAAGGTGTGAAACCCGTCTCCAAGAGTGGTGCCCTGAATATTGCTGCACACAGAGAACCAGTACCTAACGTGGTGTCCCGTTTGTCCCATCGACTCACATACACTGATACAGGCATATGTTAACATTCTCGGTAGGTAAAAAGGGCAATCATTCTCGTCAACTTCTATCGTCCTTTTCGCGGCAGGCCTTATAGAAATGGTTCAACCTGCCTCTACCCGCGCAAGAAACCATTGTCAGGGGCGGATCTGGGTTTTGAAAGGGGGGGGTGCAAAGTTCTTTTTTTTTTTTTTTTGTATCTTATCAGCGAAGGCGCGAAGCGCCGAACCGATGGCGCGAAGCGCCGAGCATGCTAGGGGGGTCCGGGGGCATGCCCCCCCCGGAATTTCTTTTTAAAAAGGAAGCAAAATTGTGCAATCTGGTGCAATCTGAGCGTGTAAAGTGCTATTTTCAGGTCATACATTTTTCTTCTTTTTTTTTTGTTCTTTTTTTTTTTTTTTTTTTTTTGTCCCGCTGGGGGGGGTGCAATTGCACCCATTGCACCCCCCCCCCCCCCCCCCCCCGCAGATCCGCCCCTGATTGTTGTGTATCAGACAACGGAAACAATTAGATACATTCACAAATTCTCTCTCCGTCAGTTATTTAGTCAATTTGCCAGTCAATCAATCAGTAAGTTTATGCTCTCTCTCTCTCTCTCTCTCTCTCTCTCTCTCTCTCTCTCTCTCTCTCTCTCTCTCTTTCACTCACTTTCTTTCTTTCTCTCTTTCTCATTCTCTCTCTCTCTCTTTCACTCACTTTCTTTCTTTCTCTCTTTCGCATTCTCTCTCTCTCTCTCTCTCTTTCACTCACTTTCTTTCTCTCTTTCTCATTCTCTCTCTCTCTCTCTCTCTCTCTCTCTCTCTCTCTCTGTCTCTCTCTCTCTCTCTCTCTCTTTCACTCACTTTCTTTCTTTCTCTCTTTCTCATTCTCATTCTCTCTCTCTCTCTCTCTCTCTCTTTCACTCACTTTCTTTCTTTATTCTCTCTCTCTCTCTCTCTCTCTCACTCTCTCTCTCTCTCTCTCTCTCTCTCTCTCTCTCTCTCTCTCTCTCTCTCTCTCTCTCTCTCTCTCTCTCTCTGGCTTGAAAATGTACAAGGAAGTGAACGTTTCTCTCTGTACAGAACCTTCAAATCAACCCTAACATATTATCCAACTATTTAAGTGATTTGAAACATATTAAAGCTAGATATCTTCTGATTAGACTTAGATTGGGAGTATCTCCTCTGAAAGTGCATCGATTTCGCTTTAATTTAAATGCAACCTCCGCTGATTTATCTTGTCCATTTTGTTGTGGCAGTGTTGAAGATGAAGTACACTTTGTTTTAGTATGCCCTAAATATGCTGAGTTAAGAGAATATTATATTCCACGAAAATACACTAGAATCCCATCATTGTTTAAATTAACCATGCTGTTTTCAAACACTAGTAAGCCGCTATTGCTACGTTTTTCTACATTTTTCATGAAGGCGCTTTCCATTCGTAATCCGTAATCCGTAAACGAAACAGGGCGATACTCCCTTACAAAGCATACACACGCTCGTAAACATACACTCACAGACACACACCATTCATATGACCACACATAAACACAAACACCCATGTACGCGCAAGTGTGTGAAAAGCACACCGGAATTATTGGAATAGGATTATATATAATGAGTAGGATGTTCTTGTTATTGTTCACTATGTGCATTTGTATGCTGGTGCTTGAGATGTGCTCATCTCCATGAAAAGGGCCCAAGGCCTACTCATTAAAACATTCAGACTTCTCTCTCAGTCTCTCTCTCTCTCTCTCTCTCTCTCTCTCTCTCTCTCTCTCTCTCTCTCTCTCTCTCTCTCTCTCTCTCTCTCTCTCTCTCTCTCTCTCTCTCTCTCTCTCTTACTATTGGTACGCAATCAATTGAACAAGTTCAACAGCATCGCGTTTTAGGGGTAATTCTTGATTGTGAATTCAAGTGGCAGGCACAATTACAGCATATTTGCAAGAAAGTAGCCAAGAACGTTTTCCTCCTATCCAAGTTAAAGCAATATACCGACAGAAGGACTCTGGAAATGTTCCACCATGCTCATGTAATGCCTCACATTAATTATGTTTCGACGCTCTGGGATGGCAGCAGTGATGTCCACTTGAAAAAGTTAGACTCTCTCTATCGTCGCTCGGCCAAACTCATCGTAAAGGATAATGCCTCAACAGATATGAAATTAAAAATGCTTAACTTTCTTCCACTGGAAAAGCATCTCAAGTTAAACAAAGCCATTTTCATGCATAAATTGTATTACGGTAAAGTGCCGATTTACATTACATCATTATTTAATAACTAGATGATTACCGTTAGGGAGCGTCAGGTGCTCATTACCTGGTGAGGCAAGACAGAACAATCACACCGAGTTGCTTAAAGCGATATCAACACATTCAGTAATTTTATCCACCAAGAAGATCAAAACTGAACACACCAGATCAGTTTTCATCGATAATGAAAAACGGCTGACCGCAACCCATCAATTGAGAAGCTGGAATGCTATTGGCAGTTGATTTTAGTCGTGCTTTTGAAAACTTAGTCAAAGAATCAATTTAAGAGCTCGGTTTCTTTTCTCATGAATTCGTGCTACGGCATGCTGAGCGATGTAGGTGTCAATCCTCTCAGAAGGCATAAAGGGCAGTTTTTGAAGCCGTTTTAGCAGGTAATGAGACAGAAAATGATACATTTGAGTAACTCGCCAACGCATTGCCTTCAAACTTTCGGCCTTATGGACTTGGCCTAATAAGTCTAGTACAGAACAATATTTGGATTTTTAAATGGTAACAGGTGAAAACTGTAGCATTTAAATTCAATCTATTAAATGTCAAGAATCTTGAAGTCAGTCAACACCTGCTCAACGTTACTCACCTGCAGTCTCTATGATGTCAATCTCTCCGGACCTGGGCCATCCTCCATAGACACTCTCAACCGGCATCATCCAGATTGCTGCACACACATGGGAATAACGCTTAAAACAGTAACTTTCAGCTGGAATATTGATTTAATCTCCTCGTGCCATCATCACCGCTGCCACTACCTTGGTTTTACACCCCATTCACCACTTTTTCCCTAAAGACAAACCTATAAATCAAGAGCTGAGTTTTCACCAGGCAAGAGCTACCTATGGGAATCTCAGCCGCCACCTTTATCCTGCCCAGGAGCTCTAATCTCCTCGTGCCACCATCACCGAGGCCACCAACAGCTCTTTACCACTATTTCCTAAAAGACAAACCTATACATAAAGAGCTGAATTTTCACCAGACAAAAGCTTGTCGCCCATGGGGAAAGATAAAGGAGCCTGATTTCATTCACACCGTAAAATAGAATTTAAAAAAATATATATATATATAAAACAAAACAGAACACTCACCAGGCCAGAGCCAGTCACCCTTGGGTAGCTGGGCCACTACCTCCACCCTGCCGTACTTGATGTTTCCAGAGGACCGGAGTGAGGCGGACATGATAGGACGGTTCTGTCGTCCGTGGGTCACACAGCTTTCCGGGCCATAGTCAGGGTGACAGCTACCCCAGACCTCTGAGTCAAGAGACAGATAATATCATGTCAAAGTATGCTGCTTGTTGAGTTTATGAATCCCGAAAGCGGCGTATGGCTGCCTGAATGGTGGGGTAAAACGGTCATACACGTAAAACCCACTCGTGCAAAAACATTAGTGAACGTGGGAATATCTGAATTCTGACATAGGAGAAGATCACGTTGGCAGAAAACGCTCTGCACATTTAACTGGGACAAACACTTGTTTCGGTTATTGTTGTTAGTTGCGTACTATATGGGCTAGATAACGTATACACTTTTCTCTCACGCAAAACTGTATGTATCAAAACGTAACTCTTACTGTTGTAACTTCACTGTGTTGTGTAATGCACGGGTGGAAACTAGAAAAAAAAAGTTCGTGAATCAAAGTGAAACGGAATACCTTCTAAGAGGTCAAAAGAGCTTTTCAGGGGACTTCATATATATGTTTACCAAAACGCAGAACATGTTATCACAGATGTATTTCAAACATCAGAACTTGGTTTAAACAACGTCTTACTGTTTCTGCGTTACCATTTATTTAATAACATGGGCAAACCGCGAAGGGCATATAATTATTAGTGTATTATTGTTGAAATAGCAATGTTACTCAAAATCAGGTTTACTCACTTCTGACGTCGATGGTGCCATTGTAAAAGATCTCATCTCCAAAATAGTCTGCTGTCAACGTCTGAAACAGGTAACAAGTATTCAAAATAGTCTGCAGTCAACGTCTGAAACAGGTAACAAGTATTCAAAATAGTCTGCAGTCAACGTCTGAAACAGGTAACAAGTATTCAAAAAATATTCCATTGCATGCATATTTTTCTTCGTGCATAACAATTCAACTTGTATCATTCTGTGGTCTCACTATTGTTGCCTGCTTTTGTTTGTTGTAATTAATGTAGCTATTTACAACTGCGTGTAATATTGACCTACTGCTGGGGTACTGATGACTGACACTAAATGTACAGAACTGTGGCACGTACAGTGTATCTAATCTGTGAGCTATAGGTCTCTGGAAAATCCACGAAACGTATCCCTCACTTAAATGTCAACACTAAGTTAGTATAACTTTTTCTCGGATTTTAGAAAAAAACAAGAGGCGAAGCCTTCAAGGCTCACGTAAGAAATCGACAAACAGTAACACAAACTCAATCACTCTGTCACACACACACACACACAGTAAGTATAGGTGACACGGTGCAAGAGTGCGAGACACTAGATCTAGATCTGTCTGTCTGTAGCCTACTTACGGGGACACGACTGCCAGATGGACAGATCGACACTGCGCTTTCGACAGCGCTTCCTCGCGCAGACACTGGAAAAACGCTGTGCAGATCAACCTCTAGGAAATCTCCTTTGGTATCTTCTTTATCTATTTTTCTGGAGCTACGAAACCGAACAATGTGAAATCGTCTCCTCCGAATCGGCGAACTGCAGCTTGGTGATAACTGTATCTATACCACAATCCTTCACGCGATCTGACCTAACCTTGACCCCTGACCTTGTCTACATACCACACACGACACAAACTAGTCAGCTGTTTTTACCCCCCCAAAAACCCCCACCACCCGTTTTCTTTGGATACACACTTTAACTACATACGTGCCGACGAAATGTTGATCATTGCTTCAATACTTTGAAGCTGTTGCTGGAATAATAACCAGGTAAAATTAGTATGTCGGTGTTCAGTCAAATGCTAAAGTTTCTACCACAGACATACATACATACATACGCACGCACGCACGCACGCGGCACGCACGCACAAACAGACAAAAGTTAGCATCGCATAGGCTACACTTACGTGAGCCAAAAATCGGGTTTTATGGACCACAATGGCACAGAGAGAAATACACACGTAAATATGTATGAACGACTTACCGGTTTGATGAAAAGAGTATTGTCCTTGACGTAGCTATTATTACTTTCAGGGCACCAGATATCAAACTGCAGAAAGACAAATTGATGCATGTTACGGTCCTAATATAGAACAATATCCCAGTTATACACTGGTTGTTTGATATATCCCATACTCCCATAGTTTTTGTTTTCTTCAGAGTGATAAATAACATTGACAAAAAATAATAATAAATAATGTGGTTTTTTTTGTTTTTTTGTATCTAGAGATGAATAATATCTATTAAAGCCAAGAAGATTTCAAGTTTACTCTCTAAGGAGGAAGGGAAATACAGAAAGGTTGGTGACGACGTCTGCACTAAATCTGTGACATTTAGAACACAGTTTTTTCTTCTTACCCCAAGGCCCACGGCCGTGATGTCCGTTGACCATTTCTTGGGGTCAATGTCACCAGAACTGAAGTCATCGTAAAACACTATTGTTCCTCTTCGCACAAAGGAGTTTTCACTGCTTTTCTCTTTGACTGCACATACATACGCAGAAATAGTCACAGACACATACACAGACACAGACACACACACACACATGACTGTACTTGGAGTTATATGACACTTAAGTAGGCTGAATACTTACGCTATTTACGCTACGAGAGTAGCATATAGTTCCAAGTTACGGGTGAACTCACCCACGCACGCACAGACACGGACACAAACTAATAGGAAAAGAACTGTGCTCAAAAGAAAGACATACGACAAAGAAGCAATAATTCATTATTTTCTTATCAAATTCGCTCCACATGAATTAGAATATAGCTACAGATCTATAGTTCTCTGACACTGTACTGACATCACTGAATTACTTAACAACCGAGTAACGTAATCAATGTTCCAAATGCCAACCTGATATATACATCCTAATTAACAAGACCTATAATATACCTGGATTGTTGACAAGCAGTCGGTCGTTCATTCCCGTCTTCTTTCCAAGAGTCTGATCCGAAATAAGCGCCACAAATAATATCGCGGCCACAACCATCGTCCGCTCGCTGTTTTCCATTGTTTATTGTTTATGTGACTGTAAATGAGACACTATTTTTTGCAGAGTAAATTATTTTGAATGAAAATACTCCTGTGATTCCTGAGACCGTAACCTACTCGAATCTCTCCTGGAATCACACCACCGCATTTGTTGCTCTTTCCTCCAGACTCTACTCAGTTTCTCACCCCCTGTTGTATTTGGTATAGGCCTCAAGATATATAGTTTTCAGTCCACGTTCAAAAGACAATGGTCGAAGTCGAATTTTTTTCTCGGTTGTGTTATGAAAGGAGTAGGCGGAGATAAGAAATGTACGCAATAGCGCTGCCAGATCGAAAACCAGGACTTCAAAAGGCCTTGGATTAGGTGTGTCAGTGTGTTTGAAATGAGGACGGTTCGCCTTCAAAACCAAAACTCAATGCACTGTAAAAGAAAACATCCACGAAAATTAGTTCGGACAGAACTTTCTCCAGGGCACAGGTACTGTACCTTTGAACAAAGGGGCTCAACTTGTGACATGGAATGTATTAATGGTCTGTCTAAAAATGAACTTTTGACAGGCAGTTTTGAATGTGCCGAGAAATAGAGAATACTACATGACTTGCTGTGTCGTACGTACCAGACTTACACGAGGGTTTTTTTTCTCTCAAATATTGAACTGCGAGCGAAAGCGAGCTGTTCACTATTTGAAAAAGCAGCGAGTGTAAATCTGGTACGACACAGTACGCCATGTAGTATTCTGTTTATCCTACAGTAACATAGGCCTACTGTACCTACATGTATTTTACTCAAAACGTCCCGCAGTCGAGCTGGCGAAATTGAAAACGCTTCTTTTGGAATCTCGATCTTTTCCAAAGCCTCGTGCAATCTCTTACCCCAAAGCAAAGAAACGTCACTCTGGGAAGTGTAGCGTGACGTGTTAGTTCTACAAATTCAATAGAATTAGCGAGCGCAATTTTTTTTCCATAATGACGTTTGTCTCGGTGACTTTGGCATCATAAGCAGTGGAAAAAACAGGTCCCTGCCAGACTTGCTTGACATGACTGATAGATACACAAACGTAAGGTTTGAACGATATTGTTATTTAATAAGTGGTCTCTTTGACGCATGTGGGATTACATTTCATCTTGGTAGCCTAAAACATTTGTTTATGTATCGATTGGAGATTGGATTTCCCTTCTTTGAGTCATGTGACGTCAGAGGCCGACAAAACTTTATAATTTTGGCTTTTCAGGTTGACCGAAACTTCAAAGGAACTCAAAAAAAAAAAACGTCATGTGTTTGATTGCATATGTGTGTGCTGTTCAATGTCAAAACAACAACAAAGTGAGTACATGACGTGTGTTTTGTAGTTCCTTTGAAGTTTCGGTCAACCTGAAACGCCCAAATATGAAGCTTATGTGTTTGATTGCATACATCATTACATGTGGATCGCATGCATGTGTGTGTGTGCTCGTTCAATCGTCAAAACAACAACAAAGTCATAAGTACCTGAAAGGAATTCGATCGATACATAAATGTTATTTGCGTGTTTGACCAAAATATGACATTTTACACAGATCTCGACAGTCATTGTTTACCTCGACCGCCAGCGCGGTCTCGGAGAACAATGACCGTCTCGATCTGTGTAAAATGTCATATTTTGGTCAAACACGCAAATAACGTATAATAGCATTTTCATTAAGGCAGGAGTACACTTTGGAAAGTACGTTGGAGTAGCCTCCCTTCCCGGATTTAGAACGCGTTTCGTGTCGTAACAGATTATCCACTTATTAGCCATATCCGTATGCAAAATAATGAAATAAACATTAGGAAATGGTAGACGTTTACAAATATCGACATTCTCTATCAGTGCAATACAAAACAATCGTTAGAACTTGTATTTACGACATGTCGTGCGTGAGAACGTGTCAGTAAACAAGCACGTGTTGCGGCCTGGCTGAAGAACCCTACGAGTCAATCTAAAACAGACAAGTAATGGAAAGCAGTCTGCGAATAAACATAACAAACTACGGATGAAAAAGTGTGTTCATCCCTGCTCTGGAAGGGAGGCTACTCCAACGTACTTTCCAAAGTGTACTGCTGCCTTTAGCACTTTAAAAAAATTGTTCTGTCTTCCAAGCTTTAAATTCAGTTTATAAAATGAGTAAAAAAGGGGGGGTTTTCTGAATTCACCAGTTAGATCACTCTGTCGGATGTTCTTTTTTGCTTCCCTATTTCTGTTCTGAAGTTTTTGATCATCTGACTACCTTGCTTTTCTATTTGGAAGATAATATGCACTCTTTTCTGAAAAATGGGTAGGGGGTGGGGGTAGTAACAGCATCACAGTTCAAGATTTTGGACAAGAGGTGTGTTTCTTTTAACTGTGATGAAGAGGGATAACTCAACTTGGTCACGGTATCAAATACTATTTCTGAACACTGTAACCACTATAACACTTTTAATTATTTTTTTCTGTTTTCCAAGCTTTACATTCAGCTAATAAAATGAGTAAAAAAGTGTTGTTTTTTTCAGAATTCACCAGTTAAATCGCTATGTTGGATGTTCTATTTTGCTTCCCTATTTCTGTTCTTAGGTTTTTGATCATCTGACTACCCTGCTTTTCTATTTGGTAGATAATATGCACTCTTTTCTGAAAAAAATGGGTAGGGGGTGGGGGAAGTAAAAGTATCACAGTTCAAGATTTTGCGCGACAAGAGGTGTAATTCTTTTAACAGTGGTAAAGAGGGATAACTCAACTTGGTATCTAACACTATTTCTGAACACTGTAATCACTTTAACACTTTTAATTTATGTTTGTCTTTGTTCCAAGTTTCAAATTAAGCTTAAAAAATGGGTAAAAAAATGGTTTTCTCATCGAGCACCACGTGATAGTTACCGATGCGTCCGCCATCTTGGTAAGGTCTACATGTTTCCGGTTATCATCAAGAGAGTAGAAAACACAGTTTTCTGTTGCCAAAAATGGAAAAAGTGAAAGGAAGGGACAGTAGGAAGTATATTGATCGGTTGGACAGTGAACATAGGGTTCGATACCTTGAAAAAATCCAGCATTTGAACGGATTTGACCCGTACAGCTGCCCAGAAACCTCATGGACAGAGGACTATAATGCGATTCCACCTTTGGACTTTCCGAGTCTCACAAGCTATCTGGTGTGTGGCATTAGCGCCTACACTCTTGACCAGTTCAGATCTTACAAAAGTTTGGAGGCCCATATGCAATTTATGTGTGTGTGTGTGTGTCTGTCAGTGTCTGTGTGTCTGTCTGTGTGTGTGTGTGTCTGTTTGTGTGTGTGTGTGTGTGTGTGTGTGTGTGTGTGTGTGTGTGTGTGTGTGTGAAAGAGAGAGACAAGAGAGGGAGAGGGATAGAGAGAGGTGGCGAGAGAGAAAGTGAGAGAGATAGACAGACAGACAGACAGACAGACAGACTGCATACCCTAACGCAGGCACACCGGTACGCAGGCACACACACACACACACACACACACACACCACCGCACACACACACACACACACACACACACACCACACACACACACACAAACACAAATATACACACACACAAACATGAGCATAGGCACGAAACGCTGTTCGTCCAACCAATTAGACCTAATCAGATTACTGTATCAAGTATTTTGTTCAAGAGAGATGCAGTTTGATTGTTTGTTTGTTTGTTTGTGTGTTTCTTATTTAAAATGTTTCATACTTTTAACGTGGAGATAGACAAGAGAGGGAGAGGGATAGAGAGAGGTGGCGAGAGAGAGAGAGATCGAGAGAGAGAGACAGACAGACAGACAGAATGCATACTCTAACGCAGGCACACCGGTACGCAGGCACACACACACACACACACACACACACACACCCCACCGCACACACACACACACACACACACCACCACACACACACACAAACACACAAATATACACACACACAAACATGAGCATAGGCACGAAACGCTGTTCGTCCAACCAATTAGACCTAATCAGATTATCAAGTATTTTGTTCAAGAGAGATGCAGTTTGATTGTTTGTTTGTTTGTTTGTGTGTGTCTTATTTAAAATGTTTCATAATTTTAACGTGGAGAGAGACAAGAGAGGGAGAGGGATGAGAAAGGTGGCGAGAGAGAGAAAGTGAGAGAGAGACAGACAGACAGACAGACAGACAGAATGCATACTCTAACGCAGGCACACCGGTACGCAGGCACACACACACACACACCACCGCACACACACACCACACACACACAAACACACACACACAAGCACACACAAATATACACACACAAACATGAGCATAGGCACGAAACGCTGTTCGTCCAACCAATTAGACCTAATCAGATTATCAAGTATTTTGTTCAAGACAGATGCAGTTTGATTGTTTGTTTGTTTGTGTGTGTGTTTTTTGTGTGTGTCTTATTTAAAATGTTTCATAACTTTAACTTGGATACAGTTTTTACTTACAGCACATGGCGAATGTTGTCCACTCCCCACAAACGTACAGCCAGGAAACGAACAAACACAGACAGACAATTATTAGGCCAACAAAAAAAAATTGTCTGTTTCTGGTAACATGGCTAAAAAAAATAGGGTCGGTAGGTCGGGATTTGTTTTTTTTTTTTTTTTTTACCCCAAATGTAGACCAATAAAACTAACTTTAAAAATCGCGCAAAGAGACTGGATTCACTATACATAGAGACAAGACACTCAACACATTTACAAATCGTCAGCGGACTTTCGTTTTCACACGTTTTTGTTGTTCATTTTCTCACCCTGTCCTTTACCACCAAAAACAAAACAAAAAAATTTTGAGTTTGGAAAAAAAAAGTTTAGGGTCGGCGCCGAAATTTAGGGTCGGTCGGGTGACCAGAAACAGACAATTTTTTTGTTGTTGGCCTTACCAACACTTCTTCGAATCCAGTAGTCTACTCTCTTTCTCATTTGTCCCAAAACTAAAACAACCAAACGAAACAACACCAAATGCACAAGAACGACAAAATCGTCGATCTTTGCAGTTCCAAGTTCAGGTCTGTTTATGATCGAAGCTCCGGATAAAACTGACTGATAACAGAGTGAATTTGTAGATGAAAAGTAAAGCAAAATGGAACGCCAACCTCCTCCTGCTTGACACATCTTTCATTTGCGATCCTTGGTTTGTTTTTACTTTCGGATTTCGAAAAAACTGAACATTCTCATTGATTCGGTTTACAGCACTGTTGTTCGAACCCATAAAACAGCTTTTAACGCAGCAACGCACTCCTTTCTCAGGCATTTTGGTGGGAGATTTGACGATCACAACAGATAGCGTACTTTCGAATTATGGACCTTATCAACATGGCGACGCGCAATGCGTGCTGGGATTGACTGACGTCACACGCTCGGTGCCTATTCACAAGTTAAATCATTATGTTGGATGTTCTATTTTGCTTCCCTCATTCTCTTCTTAAAGGCACAGTAAGCCTCCCGTAAACCATCACAGAGCTCCCCGAGCGTCTACATACAGTACAAGCATACTTCCATTTAAACGCTCACCGAACGGGAACATCCTGGCTGCTTTCTGTCGAGCGTGAGCAATTTTCAAAGAATTTATTTTCGTGGACTTGGCCCTTACAACAATGGCGCCTCGTTTTGGAGCTGGACGGCTGTGATGAATATCCCGGAAATCACGCCCGGACAGTAAGCCTCCCGTAAACCATCACAGATACTGTCAGGCTTTTACACACAGTACAAACACCCTTCCATTTGAACGCTCACCAAACGGGAACATCCTAGGTGCCCTTCGTAAAGAGCGAGCAATTTTTAAAGAATTGATTTTGCAGATTGTCTCGAACACTTTTTGAACCCATCCTGAACTCAGGTCAAAAATGAGTTACTTCCCTTAAACTGGCGATAGCCGTGGATCGATGATTATCAGAATGTTTTTGGACCGTGGTGCGTTTTTGCGCTAGACCTAACTTTTAAAATCTAAATAATAAATTGACAGCTTGTTACACAAACATTCTTTAATCATAAAAGAATTCTTTTTTCATCAAGACAAGATCAGTGCAATTCGAAGTTGTGAAAGTTTGAAAAAAGAAAAGCCCGGCAGCAGGGTCACGCAAGGGTCGTAGCAGACGACGCCGGGTTTACGCGGCATATCGCCGTTCCTCTCAACAGTGAAAAGCCATCGCTAGAGTTCTTGTGAACCACAGCCGTTTGTTTCGTGCATAAAAACGTGCTATTGTAGATAAGCTCACATTGAGTCGCATTCAAATGACTAACTGACGACTACATTGTGAAAAAGGGAAACTGGATCACACGGGTTCACGATGGCTCAGGGGTAAGATAAACCAAGCAAAAATAAATTCGTTGAAAATTGTTCGCTCTTTACGGAGGGCACCTAGGATGTTCTCAATCGGTGAGTGTTTAAATGAAAGGGTGTTTGTACTGTGTGTAAAAGCCTGACCGTATCTGTGATGGTTTACGGGAGGCTTACTGTGCCTTCAAGTTTTTGATCATCTGACTACCCTGCTTTTCTATTTGGAAGATAATATGCACTCTTTTCTGAAAAACGGGAAGGGGGTGGGGGTAGTAAAAGCATCACAGTTCAAAATTTTGCGCGTTAAGGGTTGTATTTTTTTTTAAATTGGTAAAGAGGAATAACTCAACTTGGTATCTAACACTATTTCTGAACACTGTAATCACTTTAAAACTTTTAATCAATGTTTGTTGGTGTTCCATGCTTCGAATTGAGCTTCAAAATGGATACAACAGGATTGTTTTCCGAATTCACAAGTAAAATCACTATGTTTAATGTTTTATTTTGCTTCCCTATTTCTCTTCTTCAGTTTGTGATCATCTGATTCTTATTTTGTTTACATTTTCACAGTACAATATTGCAACTTATTCAGTAGTGTTTGTGTTAGGAAACGCTACCGTTGCTGAGCTTTGGTTCAGTTTTGTGTGTTGCATGCAGTTGACTTATTTGTACTTTGTGGGAAAGTACCGATATCATATTTTGTAAACACAATATTTATGCTTGGACGAGAATGCAGGTGAACTTTCTAGTCCTGTCAAAACAAGTTGTTTACCACGTTTTTTTAGTCGTGAGTTCGTGGCGTTCGTTCGGATTAAGTGCGTCGGCGCTTTTGATGTGCGTCACAGAGAGCGTCACTAGTTTAGTCCATGCACGGCTCGTATAATGTAGTTGTATCATGTTCGGTCTGGAATATTCTCGAGATTGAGTATTTACTATATATGCCAGCGCGATTTGTATGTAAAAAAGCTTCTATTTGAGTTCTGCTACGATGTGCAGTTGTATGTATGGAATGCTAAATAAATCCTCGAACTCAATTTGACGAGTTGTTTTCTGCTGCTGCGAAGACGGGCGACGTAGAATAAAAGAACACAACTATACGACATTTGAGAACTTGTGGCAATCTCAAGTGCCGTGTAACAATTGGGGGCCAAGCCAAGGATCTCCAAGGGTTTTCCAGCAACAAGGACCAGTGTCAAGACAGTCACAGGAGGTAGCCATCAATCGGGTGTATCCTGAGGGATCAGTATTGAGACTACGGAACCGTGGATTCGGTGTGACTGGTGAAGAGTTTGGTAATCGCCGCAGCTCGGTACGGTGAGCGACGCCGGAGTGTATCGGGATTACAGAGGTTAGCTGCCGTTTGGACGAGACGGACTTCGTCGCGGAGCTAGTGCATTAATACTACGAAATACGACTGAGGTACGTCGTGTACGTATCGTGAGCAGAGTGCGCCGTCACGTTAGACGAGGAGGGTGGCAGCCTGCGTCTACGAAGGTGAACAGCGACGAGAGAAGCATCGGAGGTGCAGTAGAGACTGTGTTCTTTTAGAAGACTACATTCGTCTACGTTCGTGGCTGTGAAATAATACAGACGAACGCACCGGAAAAGACCAGAATGGCTGAGTTCTGGGCAAAAGGAGTTGAACTGGGACTGAAAGGCAAGCAGCTGACGGAGTTCGTCGAGTCCCAGACACGACTGCAAGCGCAGCGTGAAGAAAGACAAGCGCAGCGTGAAGAAAGACAAGCGCAGCGTGAGCGTGAAGAAAGACAAGCGCAGCGTGAGCGAGAAGAAAAAGAAAGACAAGCGCAGCGTGAGCGTGAAGAAAGACAAGCGCAGCGTGAGCGTGAAGAAAGAGAAGCACAGCGTGAAGAAAGGCAAATGGAGCTGAAACGCGTAGAGCTCCAGATAGAAATGGAGACGAAGCGCTTAGAGCTTCAGACAGAAATGGTGCGTGTTCAAAATGAGCAAGCGGCACCACGCCAAAGAGATAACCAGCAGCAAATGCTACACAGGGCACCGAAACTTCCAGCATTCGCTGACGGGAAGGACCAGATCGACTGCTACCTTGCAAGATTCGAGAGGTTCGCCGAGAGTGCTAGATGGCAGCGCGACGACTGGGCGATTCAACTCAGCGCACATTTGACTGGGGCAGCACTTGAGGTCTACACTAGACTCTCAAACGATGACGCCAGAGACTATGATGTACTGAAGGAAGCTCTGTTGCGTTGCTACAACTTCACTGAAAGGGGCTACCGTCAACGCTTCCGCGAATGCCAGCCATTGTCTGGAGAGACACCGAGCCAGTTTGTGGAGCGCCTGTCGTCATACCTGCAGAAGTGGGTGGAGTTATCAGGTGAAGAGCAGTCATACGAGAGTCTGCGGGACTTGATCGTGAAGGAGCAGTTCCTTAATGCCTGCCCGAAGGACCTGGCGACCCGCTTGGAAGAGCAAAAACTGCGGGGTTTGAAGGACATTACTGATGCTGCTGAGCGTTATCTCATTGCTCATGGAAGGACCCTGGGGACGTCAAAGTCATCGAAACCTTTCCAGAAGAGCGGGAACCAGGGAAACCAACCTGCCAAGGGACAAACTGAGTCCGCACCATCATCCAATGAAGGGCAGAACATAACGTGTTTCCATTGCAATGCCAAGGGTCACCGAGTCGCCAACTGTCCCCAAAAGAAAAATAACGGACATGGCAATGACAAAGCGCAAGAACATCGACGGAGATATTATGACAACAAGAGGCAAACGAGTGGCTCGAACCAACAAGTATGTGCGAGCAGCGTCATACTTCCAAGGGCTGCCGAGCAAGTGGCTACACCATCGGACGTGGAAGAATGTCTATCTGATGGCCAGCTTCTACTCGCTAATGGCAAGTCAATCTCTGTCGTCGCCAGCGCAGCTGTGTCAGTGTCGAACATGCCCGTGTCGAAGGGATTTGTTGAGAAGCAGGAAGTGACTGTTCTCAGAGATTCGGGCTGCAATGGAGTCATTGTCAAAGAGGATCTGGTGCCAACAGAGAAGTTCACTGGTGACTTCAAGTGGACGCTCATGGCTGACAGCAAATGCGTGAGGGCACCAGTGGCAAATATCCAGATAGATACTCCATACTTCACCGGAGAAGTTGAGGCCGTCTGCCTGAAGAAGCCCTTGTACAATCTATTAATTGGGAACATTGGGGGTGCGAGACGTCCTCATGACCCTGATGTCGAATGGAGAATGGGCGCAGCTCAGCCTGCTGTTGAGGAGGAAGACCCACTGCCATTCGCGAATGAAGATATCAGCGAACTGTTACGAGATGACAGAGCAACTGTGCATCGCCGCGACCAGCCGCAGGTTGTAAGCGCTGTGACGACCAGAGCCCAGGCGAAGAAGGACAAAACAACTACGCCACTCAGGGTCACCAACAGTTCTGCAACTGCTGTCGTGGACAGGGATCGGCTGATTCAGCTACAGGAAGCTGATTCGACCTTAACGAAGTACAGGAGTCGTCCTGTCAAGGAGATGACTAAGGGCGAAGGCACTGTGCAATTTGAAGTGAAGGCCAAGATTCTGTACAGAGTGTTCCAGCACGCGAGAGTCAACGGTGGGAAGCCATTACGTCAAGTTCTGGTGCCTCAACCACTTAGGCGCCAGGTGATGGAGGTGGCCCACGACTCTATTATGGGAGGTCACCTGGGGGTCAAGAAGACATCGGACAGAATCCAGGCTGCGTTTTACTGGCCAGGACTGCATGCAGATGTGACTCGATTCTGCCGATCGTGCGATATTTGCCAGAAAACCATACCTCGAGGAAGGGTCCCGAAAGTGCCGTTGCAGAAGATGCCTTTGATCGACCGACCTTTCAAGAGGGTGGCCATTGACCTCATCGGCGAGATCAAACCGCCAAGTGAAGAGGGTCATCGTTGGGTACTGACCCTGGTAGACTATGCAACCAGGTACCCAGAAGCTGTGCCTCTGAAGAAAATTGACACCGAGACTGTTGCCGAGGCACTTGTGGACATTTTCAGCAGAATTGGGGTTCCTGAAGAGATCCTCACAGACCTGGGGACACAGTTTGTCTCTGAATGCATGGAAGAGGTCAACAGGCTGCTGAGCATTCGTCACTTGACTACGACAGCCTATCACCCGATGTGCAATGGGCTGGTCGAAAAATTCAATGCGACGCTGAAGTCCACGCTGAAGAAACTATGCAGTGAGCAGCCAAGGCAGTGGCATCGCTACATCAATGCCTTGCTGTTTGCATACAGGGAGGTGCCACAAGAGTCCACTGGATTCTCCCCGTTCGAGCTGATGTACGGGCGGACCGTGAGAGGCCCGATGCAAATACTAAAGGAATTGTGGACGAAAGATGTGGACACACCTGAAGTGAAGAACAGTTACCAGTACGTGTTCGAGTTGCGAGAGAAACTGGAGGAGACTCTCGAGATTGCGAGAGAAAACTTGAGAAAGTCTCAGGATAGCGGAAAGCACTACTACGACCGCAAAGCCGTAAACAGGAAGTTTACACCAGGTAACAAAGTGCTGATACTGCTTCCCACTGATCACAACAAACTACTGATGCAGTGGAAAGGCCCATACGAGGTTGAGGCCGTGGTAGGGATCAACGACTACAAGGTGAATGTCGGCAAGAAGTCCAAGATCTACCACGCTAACCTCCTGAAACTGTATGTGGAGAGACCTCCGGAAGCAGTACAGGTCGCAGCAATTGTGGAAGGACCAGCCCAGGAGAAGGTATACCAGACCGTGCGCGACCTGATGTCACGAGACCCGGTGCTACGCCTTCCTGATACTGCCAAAGAGTTCATCTTGCGTACAGACGCATCGGACGAAGGGATCGGCGCCATGCTGATGCAAGAGCATGGAGGTAAACCGTTTCCGGTCAGCTATGCCAGCAAGAAGCTGTCAGGAGCCGAGAAGAACTACTCGACCATGGAGAAAGAGTGTTTAGCCATTGTGTGGGGAATCAAGAAATTTGAACTCTACCTCCAAGGGGTGAAATTCGTGCTTCAGACTGATCACAAACCCCTCACCTACCTGAACTCTGCGAAGTTTGTGAATAATCGTATCATGAGGTGGGTGATGTACTTGCAGAACTTTGATATGCGAGTGGAATCGATCAAAGGTTCAGACAATGTTGGAGCAGATTTTCTCAGCCGAGTATGTGAGTAAAACTGTGTTCATTCTCCAACAGACTAATGTACATACCTGGATTTCAATCTGTTATGTATACATAGTATGTGTACAGGTAGCGTTTCAATGATTGAAAGAAATTAGGTAAATTTCTTCTTGTGTTGGGGGTAATGTTAGGAAACGCTACCGTTGCTGAGCTTTGGTTCAGTTTTGTGTGTTGCATGTAGTTGACTTATTTGTACTTTGTGGGAAAGTACCGATATCATATTTTGTAAACACAATATTTATGCTTGGACGAGAATGCAGGTGAACTTTCTAGTCCTGTCAAAACAAGTTGTTTACCACGCTTTTTTAGTCGTGAGTTCGTGGCGTTCGTTCGGATTAAGTGCGTCGGCGCTTTTGATGTGCGTCACAGAGAGCGTCACTAGTTTAGTCCATGCACGGCTCGTATAATGTAGTTGTATCATGTTCGGTCTGGAATATTCTCGAGATTGAGTATTTACTATATATGCCAGCGCGATTTGTATGTAAAAAAAGCTTCTATTTGAGTTCTGCTACGATGTGCAGTTGTATGTATGGAATGCTAAATAAATCCTCGAACTCAATTTGACGAGTTGTTTTCTGCTGCTGCGAAGACGGGCGACGTAGAATAAAAGAACACAACTATACGACATTTGAGAACTTGTGGCAATCTCAAGTGCCGTGTAACAGTTTGCGTGAAAAAATCTAATACCTATGCTTAAAGGCAGAGTAAGCCTCCCGTAAACCATCACAGATACGGTCAGGCTTTTACACACAGTACAAACACCATTTCATTTAAACACTCACCAATTGAGAACATCCTAGGTGCCCTCCGTAAAGAGCGAACAATTTTCAAAGAATTTATTTTTGCGTGGTTTATCTTACCCCTGAGCCATCGTGAACCCGTGTGATCCAGTTTTCCCTTTTCACAATGCAGTCGTCATAGTTAGTCATTTGAATGCGACTCGACGTGAGCTTATCTACAATAGCACGTTTTTTTATGTACGAAACAACGGCTGTGGTTCACAAGAACTCTAGCGATGGCTTTTGACTGTTGAGAGGAACGGCGATTTGCACTGATAAACCGGCCGTCGTCTGCTACGACCCTTGCGTGACCCTGCTTCCGGGCTTTTCTTTTTTTAAACTTTCACAACTTCGAATTGTTCTGATCTTGTCTTGATGAAAAACGAATTCTTTTATGATTAAAGAATGTTTGTGTAACAAGCTGTCAATTTATTATTTAGATTTTAAAAGTTAGGTCTAGCGCAAAAACGAGGCGCCGTTGTTGTTAACGGAACAAGTCTACGAAAATAAATTCTTTGAAAATGTCTCACGCTCGACAGAAAGCAGCCAGGATGTTCCCGTTCGGTGAGCGTTCAAATGGAAGTATGCTTGTACTGTATTTAGACGCTCGGGGAGCTCTGTGATGGTTTACGGGAGGCTTACTGTGCCTTTAAACTTCAGTCGTTAAGCCCTTTATATTTTGTATTTACCTGATAAAGCAAACATTGAACTAACAGAAAAAGTAACTTTTAAAACTACCTAATCACTTTGAAATTGGGCCTCCATAGTATACTCCAGCCTTAAGATTTTGTCGTTTTTTGAAAAAATGGAAATTGAAAATGAACAGTGATTCCATTGTATTCCCTATTGCCTCCTGAGTCTAAAGACAAATATTTAGGGTTTTTTATGCCTAAGAATATTGACCAATCAAATTATCAGCGGCGCATGCGCAAAGAGTCTTCTACGGTCCAAAGATGTCTGCAGTGCGTAAAAAGCTAAATTGCGATCGATCAAGGCGGCATAAGCCGGAATGTGTAAATTTGGTGGACCAGAAACAACCCTGGGATACTGCAAAGTTGGAATTAGGCACCAAATCCGACCGGCAAGTGACAACAATGCTCATTGAAATTTACGTCGGGGGTGTGTTCAAAGTACCTTTTGCGAAATCTTAAGCATGACAAAGCCTTTCTACGGAAGAGCATTGCTGAAACGGGAATATAAGTATAACTTTTGACATTATACCCAACCTTTCCTTTGATCTCCCATTAACTTTAGTAGTATAATTGTTTGAAACCTAGTCATTACGTTTCTCAGTTCTGAAACTTCTTCTTCTTCTTCTGCGTTCCCGGCCATGCGTCTAGATGTCCAGTCCGGTTTGTTTGTTTGTTTGCTTAACGCCCAGCCGACCACGAAGAGCCATATCATGGCGGTGCTGCTTTGACATAATTATAACGTGCGCCACACACAAGACAGAAGTCGCAGCACAGGCTTCATGTCTCACCCAGTCACATTATTCGGACACCGGACCAACCAGTCCTAGCACTAACCCCATAATGCCAAACACCAGGCGGAGCAGCCACTAGATTGCCAATTTTAAAGTCTTAGGTATGACCCGGCCGGGGTTCGAACCCACGACCTCCCGATCACGGGGCGGACGCCTTACCACTAGGCCAACTGTGCCGGTATCCAGTCCGGTGTTGAGTGCGAATCCCGCAGTCGGCCGCAGTGATGCCGCTGTCCCCCACAGCTTTTTGCGGAGCTCCACAGTGCTTCACTCGGCCACGTTTGGCGCCTCATGTGTCGAAGGTTGGACAGGCCTGAAACAAAGCTTGTAGCTGTTGACTAAAAGGGCGTCCGAAAATGTCATACTCATAGTTTGAAATCGTAAACCGGGCTTACTTTTAGATCTAGTTTTCACATATTTCAGTTTTCCTTTTCTCATCTAGTGTCGTGTCGTGTGTGTGTCGTGGGAGGGGGGTTGCGTATCCAGTGGCTGATTCTACTTCGGACCGAGCTCATCCAGATAGATAGAAATAAACTGTCACATTTTGTTTAGAATCTAATAGATCTGTTTTAAGTTGTTACGGTATGGCTACATTCCGTCTGCGCGTGCCTTACACGAACGACTGATTAAAAACAAGAAGATTCTCTTCAGAGATTCATGATAATTTGAATATCCAGTTTTGACTACCACGTGTTTACATTGTGTGATTGAATGATTATGTGACGTGCATCTTCACGCAGACGCGCGCGCGTGTGTGTGGGGTCTGCCTGTGACTTCAACATAAATTGTGTGTATTCAACAGTAACGTTGCACATTGCAGATCTGTGTGCCAGGAATGTGGACAAGAAAGCCGCAGTTTGAGCAAAGATCCAACGGTAAAGAATGATTTGAAGGTTCACGCATATCCGGTAGAGTGTAGGGCACGACAGAGTTACTCGCGCACGCAAAACGACACGCATATTTTTCTTCTTTTTACATTTATAGTCAAGTTTTGACTAAATGTTTTAACGTAGAGGGGGGAATCGAGACGAGGGTCGTGGTGTATGTGTGTGTGTGTGTGTGCGTGTGTGTGTGTGTGTGTGTCTGTGTGTGTGTGTAGAGCGATTCAGACTAAACTACTGGACCGATCTTTATGAAATTTGACATGAGAGTTCCTGGGTATGAAATCCCCATACGTTTTTTTCATTTTTTTGATAAATGTCTTTGATGACGTCATATCCGGCTTTTCGTGAAAGTTGAGGCGGCACTGTCACGCCCTCATTTTTCAACCAAATTGGTTGAAATTTTGGTCAAGTAATCTTCGACGAAGCCCGGGGTTCGGTATTGCATTTCAGCTTGGTGGCTTAAAAATTAATTAATGACTTTGGTCATTAAAAATCGGAAAATTGTAAAAAAAAATAAAAATTTATAAAACGATCCAAATTTACGTTTATCTTATTCTCCATCATTTGCTGATTCCAAAAACATATAAATATGTTATATTCGGATTAAAAACAAGCTCTGAAAATTAAATATATAAAAATTATTATCAAAATTAAATTGTCCAAATCAATTTAAAAACACTTTCATCTTATTCCTTGTCGGTTCCTGATTCCAAAAACATATAGATATGATATGTTTGGATTAAAAACACGCTCAGAAAGTTAAAACAAAGAGAGGTATAGAAAAGCGTGCTATCCTTCTTAGCGCAACTACTACCCCGCTCTTCTTGTCAATTTCACTGCCTTTGCCATGAGCGGTGGACTGACGATGCTACGAGCATACGGTCTTGCTGAAAAATGGCAGCTACTTGACTAAATATTGTATTTTCGCCTTACGCGACTTGTTACATTTATAGTCAAGTTTTGATTTACATTTAGTCAAGTTTTGACTAAATGTTTTAACATAGAGGGGGAATCGAGACGAGGGTCGTGGTGTATGTGTGTGTGTGTGTGTGCGTGTGTGTGCGTGTGTGTGTGTAGAGCGATTCAGAGTAAACTACTGGGCCGATCTTTATGAAATTTGACATGAGAGTTCGTGGGTATGATATCCCCAGACATTTTTTTCATTTTTTCATAAATGTCTTTGATGACGTCATATCCGGCTTTTTGTAAAAGTTGAGGCGGCACTGTCACTCCCTCATTTTTCAATCAAATTGATTGAAATTTTGGCCAAGCAATCTGCGACGAAGGCCGGACTTCGGTATTGCATTTCAGCTTGGTGGCTTAAAAATTAATTAATGACTTTGGTCATTAAAAATCTGAAAATTGTAAAAAAAAAAAAAAATTATAAAACGATCCAAATTTACGTTCATCTTATTCTTCATCATTTTCTGATTCCAAAAACATATAAATATATTATATTTGGATTGAAAACAAGCTCTGAAAATTAAAAAAATTAAAAATTATGATCAAAATTAAAATCAATTTAAAAACACTTTCATCCTATTCCTTGTCGGTTCCTGATTCCAAAAACATATAGATATATGTTTTGATTAAAAACACGCTCAGAAAGTTAAAACGAAGAGAGGTACAGTAAAGCGTGCTATGAAGCACAGCGCAACCGCTACCGCGCCAAACAGGCTCGTCATTTTCACTGCCTTTTGCACTAGCGGCGGACTACGTTCTATTTCATTCTGTGAGTTCCACAGCTTGACTAAATGTAGTAATTTCGCCTTACGCGACTTGGTTTTTTTTTATATTAGAAGTTGCTGAAATAATTATTTTGTCTTGGGGGAGGACTTTTTGTGTAAGGATTTGTTTTAACATTGAATCTGTGTGTGTGTGTGTGTGTGTGTGTGTGTGTGTGTGTGTGTGTGTGTGTGTGTGTGTGTGTGTGTGTGTGTGTGTGTGTGTGTGTGTGTGTGTGTGTGTGTGTGTGTGTGCGCGCGTTTTCGCTCTGAAAAACAAGAACACGCAAAAACAAACATCGTTTTTACATTTAGTCAAGTTTTGACTAAATGTTTTAACATAGAGGGGGAATCGAGACGAGGGGCGTGGTGTATGTGTGTGTGTGTGTGTGTGTCTGTCTGTGCGTGTGTGTGTTTAGAGCGATTCAGACCAAACTACTGGACCGATCTTTATGAAATTTGACATGAGAGTTCCCGGGAATGATATCCCGGGACAGTTTTTTCTTTTTTTCGATAAAGACTTTTGATGACGTCATATCCGGCTTTTTGTAAAAGTTGAGGCGGCACTGTCACACCCTCATTTTTCAATCAAATTGATTGAAATTTTGGCCAAGCAATCTTCGACGAAGGCCGGACTTCGGTATTGCATTTCAGCTTGGTGGCTTAAAAATTAAATAATGACTTTGGTCATTAAAAATCTGAAAAATGTTAAAAAAAAAAAAAAAATTATAAAACGATCCAAATTTACGTTCATCTTATTTTTCATCATTTTCTTATTCCAAAAACATATAAATATGTTATATTTGGATTAAAAACAAGCTCTGAAAATTAAAAATATATAAATTATGATCAAAATTATATTTTCGAAATCAATTTTAAAAACACTTTCATCTTATTCCTTGTTGGTTCCTGATTCCAAAAACATATATATAGATATGATATGTTTGGATTAAAAACACGCTCAGGAAGTTAAAACGAAGAGAGGTACAGAAAAGCGTGCTATCCTGCTCAGCGCAACTACTACCCCGCTCTTCTTGTCAATTTCACTGCCTTTGCCACGAGCGGTGGACTGACGATGCTACGAGTATACGGTCTTGCTGAAAAATTGCACTGCGTTCAGTTTCATTCTGTTAGTTCGACAGCTTGACTAAATGTTGTATTTTCGCCTTACGCGACTTGTTGTTTTTACATGCAGCTGCATATTTTGCTAATGGTGAAGGGGAAAATATTTTCTCATAGCCTTTATTCATCAAGCTGACAACATAATAAGGGAAAAAAGACAAATTGAATAACATATTCACAATTAATATCACAACAAATGCAAGCGGACCAATAATTGCAACAAACGTCAGGCTAAATAACATCAAAAAGAAAGGACCAAAGGGAGAAAGAGAGTTCACACGTATCAAAGAAAACAGATGTAACAATTTTGATTTCTGTATGTATCATTAACAACACGATATCCACATCTTGCCTGTTCTTAGTGTCATTAACAACACGATATCCACATCTTGCCTGTTCTTAGTATCATTAACAACACGATATCCACATCTTGCCTGTTCTTAGTGTCATGCAATAACGAGTAGCAAGTTGTATAGAATTGAGCGGCACAGAAAGGCACAGTGGTTCCCATGAAAACTTTTGGCTCACCATTAATTTTCGGATGGAGACAAGATTTTACATGAACACAGACTAAGATTCGACAACCTGGCTGCTTCATGCGCAAAGTGATAATTTATTTTGATGTGTTATTATCTGGGATTCCTGCTTGTGTTCGTTCATAAATCAGTCAATTAAAATAAAAATCACAAACGGCACCCAGGCTGATTATTTTTGACATGTGTTTAGCGATGGCCCTTCTCAAGCCTGGACAGTTTTGAGACGGCAAATCGAATTGTTTACACGGGTAGGACTGAACCTTTCATATCAATATTAAACAAGTCGCGTGAAGCAATATAAAAACATTTTTGTCAAGATCAACAACACTAACCAATCATCGCCGAGACCACATTCAGATAGTCTCGGCTAACCATACCAAAGACCGAGACGGGTCACGCTCGCCGCCGCTAAGCACACGTCTGTAGTACTTGGTGAACCTATTTGCTTTCATTCTGAGCACATTTTTCGAGTAAACATGACATATCTATATATTTTTGAATTCAGGAGAAGATGAGGAATACAATGCAATCATTTTTACATTTAGTGTGTGTGTGTGTGTGTGTGTGTGTGTGTGTGTGTGTGTGTGTGTCTGTGTGTGTGTGTGTCTGTGTGTCTGTGTGTGTGTGTGTGTAGAGCGATTCAGACTAAACTACTGGACCGATCTTTATGAAATTTGACATGAGAGTTCCTGGGTATGAAATCCCCATACTTTATTTTCATTTTTTTGATAAATGTCTTTTATGACGTCATATCCGGCTTTTCGTGAAAGTTGAGGCGGCACTGTCACGTTCTCATTTTTCAACCAAATTGGTTGAAATTTTGGTCAAGTAATCTTCGACGAAGCCCGGACTTCGGTATTGCATTTCAGCTTGGTGGCTTAAAAATTAATTAATGACTTTGGTCATTAAAAATCTGAAAATTGTAAAAAAAAATTTTTTATAAAACGATCCAAATTTACGTTCATCTTATTCCCCATCATTTTCTGATTCCAAAAACATATACATATGTTATATTTGGATTAAAAACAAGCTCTGAAAATTAAATATATAAACATTATTATCACAAAAAAAATTTCGAAATCAATTTAAAAACACTTTCATCTTATTCCTTGTCGGTTCCTGATTCCAAAAACATATATAGATATGATATGTTTGGATTAAAAACACGCTCAGAAAGTTAAAACGAAGAGAGGTACAGAAAAGCGTGCTATCCTTCTCAGCGCAACGAATACCCCGTTCTTCTTGTCAATTCCACTGGCACTGCCTTTGCCACGGGCGGTGGAGTGACGATGCTACGAGTATACGGTCTTGCTGCGTTGCGTTGCGTTCAGTTTCATTCTGTGAGTTCGACAGCTACTTGACTAAATGTTGTATTTTCGCCTTACGCGACTTGTTTAAACTGTTTCTGAAAATTCGATTTTCATGAGAACTTTAATGAGCAAACTAATTAACTAATTATTAAGCTTCCGAGCATAAGTACAACCCCATAGTCCGGACTTCGTCGACAATTGCTTAACCAAAATGTCAATCAATTTGGTTAAAAATGAGAGTGTGACAGTGCCGCCTCAACTTTCACAAAAAGCCGGATATGACGTCATCAAAGACATCTATCGAAAAAATGAAAAAAATGCCTGAGGATATTATACCCAGGAACTCTCATGTGAAATTTCATGAAGATCGGTCCGGTACCTTTTTCTGAATCGCTCCACACACACACACACACACACACACACACACACAGACACACCCACCCATACACACACACACACACACACATACACGCACACGTATACATACATACATACATACATACATACATACATACATACATACATACATACATACATACATACATACATACATACATACATACATACATGTACATACATACATACATGTACATACATACATATACATACATACATACATACATGCATACATCTATCTATATATACGACTTGTGTCTGTGTGTCTGTGTGTCTGTGTGTGTGTCTGTGTGTGAGTTCGCGATGCACGGCCAAAGTTCTCGATGGATCTGCTTCAAATTTGGTGGGCATATTCAGGTAGACCCGGGACAGGACACAACCTGGTCGATATTTCAACACGTGCTCTCAGCGCGCAGCGCTGAACCGATTTTGGTTCCACCTCAGCTATTTTGGTTCCACCTCAGCTACCCGGGCCCCCATACCGACACACCAAAGCCAAAGTTCTCGGTGGATCTTTTTCAAATTTGGACACCGTATTCAGCTACACCCCGGACACAATATCATCGATGAGATATTTCAACACGTGCTCTCAGCGCGCAGCGCTGAACTGATTTTGGTTTTTGTGTTCATTTCACCATTATAAGTAACTCTTCCTTATCTTCTCATCTTCTCCAGGTTTTCAGCGTTTACCTCCCTTCCTTCGTATGGTGCACTATAGTATGAGTGGTGCGTCTTCGGATATTCCCGGCGTTCTGTTACTATTTTTAGAAGGTCACCGCAGTGTCCAGAACGTAAATTGGACCCGTAAATTATCCTCACTGTAAAAGTGCAAAGGTCGAATCAATTTATAGCCACGCGAAAAATACACTGTCATCTATCTCTCTATAGATACGGCTTCTCTGTGTTTGTGTGTGTGTGTGTGTGTGTGTGTGTGTGTGTGTGTGTCTCTCTATGTGAGCAACACCTGGGGATTGTTCAGTTCTGTTTGTGATGTGGTCTGGCGGCTTTTGTGTATTTGTATGTACTGGCCTTCCTTTGGGGGCCCGGGTAGCTCAGGTGATAGAGCACTGGACTTGTGATCGAGAGGTCGCTGGTTCGAATCTGGGCCGGGACGGACACGGGTCAACTTTATGTGCAGACCCAGAGACGGTATCCATCTCCCACCCCCGTGTCACCACAATGACACGTTAAAGATCTTGGTCATTCTACCATAAGTGCAGATGGCTGATACCACCTAAACACGCAAACATCAAAAGCCGTGAGGGCGTAAAAACTCGAATCGTATAAACCAATTCATGTCCAATATAGGCAATTAAGACCTGACGGACAATAAGCCCCTTAAAATTTACTTTTTACTTTTGAGAAGCCATAACAGTTCAAAAGGGCTTACAGATAAGCTATAAATTGCTCAATCCTGTTTGAGTGGAGTTCGCCTCCAAAGGTGATTAACACGGTTACATTCGTCGACAAGGATGGGACTCGATATGGTCAGGAATGGCATTATGGCCACTGAATCATTTTCGTATGGAAAGCCGTTTGGCTCATAACCATTACGCGTGTAATAAAACATAAATACACGCGTAATAAATGACTAATACACGTGTATTTATTTCTTATTGCACGTGTAATTTATCTTTTTTCTCATGCTATGGAATAGCATAATGATTAAATACACGTGTAATAAATATTTCATACTCGTGTAAGAAATGATTAAATACACGCGTAATTAACATTTCATGCGCGTGTAAGAAATATTTAAATACACGTGTAATTATTTATTACACGTGTATTTAAATATTTTTTACACGCGCATGAAATGATTATTACGCGTGTATTAATTATTTCTTACACGCGCATGAAATATTTCTTACGCGTGTATTAAATATTTCTTACACGCGCATGAAATATTTATTACGCGTGTATTTAATAATTTCGTACACGTGTATGACATTTTTATTCCACGTGTATTTAATCATTTCGTACACGTGTAAGACATGATTAAATACACGTGTAATACATTTTTCATACACGCGTAAGAAATGAATAAATACGCGTGTAATAAATATTTCATACAAGCGTTAAAAATGCAGGAGTCACGTGGTTAAGCGACTTAAAAACTCGGACTGGGAATCCACATGAAAAACACTCTATGCGTCTTCATCGCCTCGCTTTGCACGCTTACAGCTCAAGATGGCGGAAGCGGCAAACGTCAATGTCACCTTAGAAGGTTTGCGAGAACAATTTAACGCCTTTGCCCAGGCTCGCACAGCATTGGAAGGGTAAGTTACTTGTTTTATCAGATGAAGTCGGTTGTTGTGCGCGCGAACCGGAAGTAGAATAGACGAAAGTTGTTGCTTTGCATGTCGTATATTTTCCGATTCAAGTTTTACGTTTATTACGGGTGTATGTAATGATTAAATACACGTGTATTTAAATAATTTCCTACACGTGTATTTAATCATTTCTTACACGCGTATAAACTATTTCCTGCACGTGTATTTAATCATTTCTTACACGCGCATGAAATATTTATTACACGCGTATTTAATCATTTCTTACACGCGCATGAAATATTTATTACACGCGTATTTAATCATTTCTTACACGTGTATGAATTATTTATTACACGCGTAAAAATGATTATTACACGTGCATTAATCATTTATTACACGTGTATCAATTATTTATTACACGTGTATTTATGTTTTATTACGCGTGTAATGGTTATGAGCCAAACGGCTTTCCATATTTTCGTGCTGTTCCCATTCCATGAATCTGGGAGGGACCTAAGCTTGGCGGGTCCATTGTTCGGACCCGGCGAAGCCGGCGTACGGCTCTAAGTACTTCTTCCCGGCGAAGCCGGCTACCCGGCGAAGCGGGTATTCATTCTAGTACATATATACATACATACATATACACCAGACAATGTTAAAACATTTAGTCAAAACTTGACTAAATGTAGAAAAAAAGAAAATAAGTTTAACAACACTTATGAGAGGGGGTGGGGGGTGGGGGAGGGGGATCAAATTGTGTGCTTATGTTATCAGGGGAGGGCACCACCTAATCCTAGCAAATCTGCCTCCCTTGATTTTCCTGACGTGACACATGTACAAGGTGATGAATAACAAGTCGCGTAAGGCGAAAATACAATATTTAGTCAAGTAGCTGTCGAACTCACAGAATGACACTGAACGCAATGTCATTTTTCATCAAGACCGTATACTCGTAGCATCGTCAGTCCACCGCTCATGGCAAAGGCAGTGAAATTGACAAGAAGAGCGGGGTAGTAGTTGCGCTAAGAAGGATAGCACGCTTTTCTGTACCTCTCTTTGTTTTAACTTTCTGAGCGTGTTTTTAATCCAAACATATCATATCTATATGTTTTTGGAATCAGGAACCGACAAGGAATAAGATGAAAGTGTTTTTAAATTGATTTGGACAATTTAATTTTGATAATAATGTTTATATATTTAATTTTCAGAGCTTGTTTTTAATCCGAATATAACATATTTATATGTTTTTGGAATCAGCAAATGATGGAGAATAAGATAAACGTAAATTTGGATCGTTTTATAAATTTTTATTTTTTTTTACAATTTTCAGATTTTTAATGACCAAAGTCATTAATTAATTTTTAAGCCACCAAGCTGAAATGCAATACCGAAGTCCGGGCTTCGTCGAAGATTACTTGACCAAAATTTCAACCAATTTGGTTGAAAAATGAGGGCGTGACAGTGCCGCCTCAACTTTCACGAAAAGCCGGATATGACGTCATCAAAGACATTTATAAAAAAAAAAATGAAAAAAACGTTCGGGGATTTCATACCCAGGAACTCTCATGTCAAATTTCATAAAGATCGGTCAAGTAGTGTAGTCTGAATCGCTCTACACACACACACAGACACACACACACACGCACGCACACACGCACATACACCACGACCCTCGTTTCGATTCCCCCTCGATGTTAAAATATTTAGTCAAAACTTGACTAAATATAAAAAGTGCTTCAGTCACAAACAAATACAACTATTTGGCAGGATCAATTAGTACACTTGATGCATATATAAATGTTGATCTATTCAGCATAATAAGTAATGCCCCAGCTGATACGACCCCTCCTAAATTATCCTCAGCAGATTATCATCGATATTTGTATGCCCTATGCACAGGGTTTGTTTGTTGTGGTTTTTGTTCATGCAACGTTCCAGGCGTATTCTCAAGACATTTAGAAAAATGTTATGGAAGCCTGAAGATCAAAGACAAAAATGTATTTACTGTGAAAACATGACATATGTATATATTTTTAGATTCAAAATTTGATGAAGAATACGATGGAATCAATTTTAAATGTGTAAAACCGATTTTAATAACAACTTTGATGAGCAAACTAATTTACTATTTTTTAAACTTCCGAGCTGAAATGCAATACCAAAGTCCGGACTTCGTCAAATACTGCTTGACTAAAATTTAAATTAATTTGGTTTAAAAATGAGAGCATGACAGTGCCGCCTCAACTTTCACAAAAAATCGGATTAGACGTAATCAAAGATATTTATCAAAAAATTGAAAAACAGGTCTGGGGATAGCATACTCAGGAACCCTCATGTCAAGTTTAATGACGATCGGTCCAGTAGCTTTCTATGAATCGCTCTACACATACACACAGACACACACACACATATACCACAACCCTCGTTTCGATTCCCCGTCTATGTTTTTGACTAACTGTAAAAAGAAGAAATAATCCTCAACAACAAAAATCGAACAACAATTCTAGCATTCATCCTCAATCCTGTCAAGACGACCCTCGTCGTCTACTGGTCGCCCCCCAATGTGGATCTCACCATGGGTTGGGTGGTCCCGTGGTAGGACTTTCGCGAAGGCGAGTTGCGCCTGGCAGTGTACCAGTTAATTGGGGCGGTGGATTTGGCCCTGGGTCTTCCCATGAAGCGGGACAAGTGGGTGGAGCTGGAGGCCTCCGAGGGGGAGCCGGTGGGCGTTGTGGTGGTGCTGCTATTCCCACTGGGCATCACGCGTTCCCAGAAGCGGCTCACCTCATCGGATATCGTCGCCTCTCGGTTGATGGCCCGCCACTCTCGCTGCCACTTTCTCAGCGCCCGTACCTCAGGGTTTCGTCTGACCTGGTAACCCCTCCACCAACGCTGGATCAGCACTGCCCTCTCATCGGCCGTCCAACTCCAAGACATGGACATGACTTTAGGGGGACTCAGCCTTGGAAAATCTTCAAGGTGCGACTCCACAAAAGGGATCAAGGCGAGGGGCCTGCGTTCACGGCACGGATGCAGGGGGTTGTTGTTGTACAGATACTCGGTCAGGATGTCGAAGGAGTTGATAGGTCCTCTCCTGTGCATGAAGCACCCGGCGAACTTAGCCTTGTTCAGCATGTGCTCCAACGCAGGCTCGACGTAAGGCCAGACGAAATGCTCGATGTACTCGCGGTTCGAACAGGTCTTCTTGTCGGGAATGGAAGGGGCTGGAGGCAGAGCCACTCGCTTGCGACGCATGATTGACGTCCAGTACCCAGCGCAGCTGGGGTGCCCAACCGCGGGGTTCAGTTCTTGCTCCGGGTCGAAGTCTCCGGTCACCAGGTAGTGCCTTGTTCCGCAGAAAGTCGGGTGGTGCTTGGCCGGGTCGTAGTCTAAACAATCAATTTCCTCGGACATGTCGTGGCCCGCCAAGTCTCTTTGCTCTTTGCGGGTATCTCCGCAGGTTTCCTCCCAGAGGCATGGGGGAGAGTCATAGGTAATCATAGACATGTTGGGTTTTAACGATTTTGCCGGGTATCTCTCGTGATATTTTTTTCGGAGTTTTAGTCCTTGGTGTCCATTCTAAGTAACTGACAATGTTCTGTTGTCTGTATTGACTAGGAGGACATTTCTGTTCACGTTATTCACCGATTCAGTGAAGACACAGTCACAGGTAGCCGAAGCTTTTTTTCAGCGTTTCCAAATGACGAATGGATTCTGCTGACGTCATGTTATGTATCGACGCGGTCTTTCACACTGACGTCATTCTCGTTCACGATAGACCTCGGCAAGATGTATGATTAGTCTTGGCGTGCTGGTCGAATTCATAATTATGACATCAGGATCAAGAATAGACACATGGTGATACATTTCTGGACAAGCAACATTTTTAGAGACCCAATTTCTGATACACGAGTTATGGTGAATCCAAATATAAAGGTGATCTACTGCAGCATTTTTTTTTGGGGGGGGGGGGGCAGAACTAACGATTGCATAAGGTGCCCATTTGTGATCCTCCACCACGGAATTAGTCGGATGTCACCTCGCGCGATTCTGCGCTAGGCCTAATATACGTCCGGGGGGTGTCAGGTATCAGTGTGAGGGTCACAGGCTAATAACTCGAACAGTTTTTGCTCTTTTCTATAACGGTTTTCACCACTGGGAAGAGCATAAAAAAAAAAGAAACTGTAAGTGTAAAAATATAAAATCATGCAAATGTGACATGCGACTCATTCCGTGGTGGAGGGTCACATTTGGGATTTTGGATAGTTGATTTTAGATTTTTTTTCCCAACAAGAACAACACAAGCAAATAAAGTGGACATTATGAACGTTCTACCTGCTGAAAAAGACAATGATTATACAGTCAAAGAAAAACAAAAACAGAGACATACACGCAAATCATCACATCTCTGCACATGTAGCTTATTACCTAACGAACTCTTCATATGAGGACCATAATTCTAACAAATGTTTTAATGTTACCAGCATTGAATATTTTTCTATTTTAAATCTATTTTAATTCCTTAAAAATATTTCTAACAGTGGCCTTGTAACTTACTCTTATAAATATAAAACTTTGCAAACAAAATAATAAAATCCAAAACCATATCTACGTTAACATTGTTCATACAACCAAACAAAACAAATTCTTCTGTAAAAAGAACATTTGCGCGGTGAATACAACTTTTATTTTAAAAATCTTCAAAATCATTCCAACATTTTCGACTTAGGGCAATACCAAAATAAATGGGATATTGTTTTGTTTTCATTCTTACAAGATGCACAAAGGGGACTGTCAAAAATCTTTTGAACAAATAACCGACTTAGCGACACCAAGAATAGCGGTGAAGCAATCTGGTCTGAACCCATCTGAAGTGTGTGTCCTTAGTTGTTTTAAAACACTTATCAAAAATCTGTTTCCAGTTCAGGTTGCAAAAAAACCATATTCCATCTGTTCATGCCTGCACATTTTGATTTAAAAAAAACTTCTTTAATTGCCTGTTTGCCTCTACAAATAATCTGCCAAGGTTTATAATCCCTAATCTGAAAACCATTTAACGAATCAATTTGTACTTTTCTCTGATAGCCAGATAGGAATTTGAAAAAAATCGTGCACTTTGTGACAACTTTTTGTCGTTTGGCATGTATGGCCCTGAGGTTTCCAAAAACCATCGAGTACAAATTGGGCGGATCCGTTTTCAGCCTGTAATTAGCATAATTCAAAATGGCCGCCGCTATCAGAAGAATCGATCTCATTACGTCTGATATTTTCACCAGGGATTCACATGATACCTCATTTTATATGTAATTTGGTGTGCTGAATCTGATTTTGAGGTTAATTTCTTGTTTGGTGGCCATCATTTTGGTAAAAAATAAGTTTAAGGTCTATTTCAATGTTTAATTTGCATAGAATATGTATTACACCATATCAGACATATAAGGTATGCTTCAGGACACTGTTTCAAATTTTGAATAAATCACCGAAAAGTCATTGCAATGTTTTAGATGTTTTATTACTAGTCACATTTTCCATTGTGGAAATATTGCAACTTAAAAGCAACCAAGAGCAGGCATTGGAAAGTCTTCAATCTGAATATTCATTGAAAATAAGGATGTCACAACGACAAGCCAAGAGCAAAACAACAAGCCTTAAATGTTGATATGACACATTGCCATGCCTATATGGCACAACTCTCTCAATTCAGTTCGGCAAAATAGCATTATGGTATTTCTGTATCATGAACTGGCAACAGATCTTTTCAGGTTTTCAGGCATCTTCGTTGTTGGTACAACCCCCCTGACATTTGCAGAGCTGGCTGCATCGTAGTCCTGATCTGCTACACTTGCAGTTTCCCCTGCAAGCCACCTCGCAGCCACAGCGCACCAGCAGCAAACATGCCTCGCTGACGTCTGGTAAGTCTGTCCAGTAAGGCACCCACTCTTTTGTCCTCGGATTCCACTCCCATCCCCACTCACATGGACTTGGGATCTCAGGTGCCTTGCTGAGTGACTGCCTCCAGATTGCTGCCATTAGAACGGATCGTCTGGTGTGCTGATATAGTGCATGCTGTGTAGGTGGAATACTTTCGAGGCTCTTCAGACCAACAGTGTGCAGGAACTGCCTTGCTTCATTGACCGAGAAGAAGGCACACGTCTTGCTGTACATCGCCACAGTCATGCACTCCCAACAATCTCATGTGCAGCGAGTCCATTGTCAAGCATGTTGGGTCGTGGGTGATGCGTACACAAGTGTCAGTGATGACGCATTCCAGGCTGTCTTATTCCCAATGCGATAAAACGCTGAGGCGCAATCACAGCCTGTGAAGGCATGAAAGAAGGCAAGGGCCTGACACTTTTGAGGCCCAAGTAGCTGTGCAATGTGATTAACTGGAATGTCTTTGTACCATTTCCCTGTGCCCAGTCCGACCCAGACTTCTGACAGACCCAGGTCATGAAAGAGTGAAACAGCAAGGATGACAACGTCACTGTCCACAGTCCTGATGAAGGCTTTCTGGTGACCCTGTTGTGCAGCCCATTGCAAGTGCAGCATAATGCGAGTGTCTGCCTCTTCTTGTTGGCAGGGAGACACAGATGTCCAGTCGAAGGGCTTGTTGCATTGCACCATCTGTGCCTTTGTAGTGAGGAGAAGAATGTCCATATCTGATGTCAGCCTATGGAGTTCATCAGCAACAAAATGGACACACTCGTCCTTGTTCTTGTTGTTCAGGAGGAACTTCTGCCACAAACTTCCTTTTGGAAGGGGAATGCTTGCTGACACTCGTGTTCTGTGGCCATGGGTCTCACCAGTTCTCTTGGCTCTTGTTTGTGACTTCAGACTTCCTTCCTGGTAAGTATCCCAAACAGCATCAAGTCTTGTTGTGCTGTTCGTCACATGTGAGAGCAAGTATGGCAGCAGCTGAAACTGAATATAGTCTCCAAAGACAGTTGCTCTTTGAGGTCGGATCATATGAATCACTGCCGCCATGTCGAATAGCAGGACAGAAGCCTGTTTTGCTGCCACATTTCGACCGGGAAGAGGCATTCCTGGCAGTCAGTCCAAAATCTCTGACTTGGTACCAGAACGCAGTTTGCCTCCTTCGGACAAAGCTGGGGGGTGGGTCGTGGCTGTTTTCATGTCTAAAGAAATCAGCCATATCTTCCTCTGGACGGGCAAGCAGCGTGTCTCTCTTTGCAGACGACAGTCTGCTTGCACCCTTCTTCAGATCCGATGGTGGTCTGTTGGCAAACGTGAAGCTATTGGCTCTGGGAATCACGTCAGAGAGGGGCTTTGAAGCGTTTTCAATTCTGTCCCTCACAAACTCGGTAAACATAGCTTGTCCCACATGCAAAGCTTCTCTGAGACTCTTCGTAATCTCCGGGTCCATGACTTCCCCAGAGACCAATGTGATAAGATCAGAGCCTGCCTCCTTGAAGGGATTGATAATGGTACCCTCAGTGACAAGTTTGCACAGAGTTTTGAGGTGATTCAGAAACTTCGTTTGTTCTGCATCTGTGGAATCTGCATGTTTCAGAGCTGTCTTGTCTGTTGGAGAGACGCAAGCTCCCTCAAACTCATCGAGAATGATCAAAACCTCTGGTCTTGAAAGTTCAATCATCTCTTTCTCTCCAGGTTGACCATACAAGCCTTTTGTTCTTCCTTCTTCTTTGAGGAATTTGACAGAGTGTTCCTGGCTTTGGTCGAGAGCCATCAAAGAGAATTTGCTGTCACCTCGTTGTACTGAAAATGTTCCGCACATGAAGGCCTCGTGTACCGATGGATGGGTCTCAAGAAGTTTTGTCATGTCTCGAAGGAAGACAGGCAGCCATCTGGCATAGTTCGTGTGCCCGAAGGCAAAAAACCAAGGACACATGTCATGGAGGGTGGACAAGGTCAGCGGCCAATCACGTGAAAGAAGTGTTAGTGTGGAACAAACTAAGTATTTCATGCAAACAATATAAAATGGGATGTTATGAAAAAAAACCGAGAGCAGTCTTATTCTTTTAGCTTTAGCCAGTAGGACAAAACGTATCAAAGGCTTGAGTGTTCACCAGCGGCCATTTTGAATTTATGCAAATTAGCCACAAATTCATGCATTGAACATGGATAATCACTCTTGCACTCAGTCAAGTCAAAAACACACAACAAATACATAAAAGACTTACTAAATTTGTGTATTGTGCACAAATCATTATTGCGCAATGGCCGTTCTGAATGGGATTATGCAAATGAGATTGTCGCATAATTTGAAATATTCATTGGAATGATAAATTGACAACAGAAATGGATTTCTCATGTCAAATAACATGGGAAAATGTGGTTCTGTGAAGAAAAAAGAGCCAACAGAACCGGAGGTATAAGATTTTCAGTATTTTCTGGCGGCCATTTTGAATTTATGCAAATTATTCCTTTGAAATCCTTCAACTGGGAAGATCAACACCAGATTTGAATTTGTTGAGTCAAATAACACCCAGAAGAGTACTGAAAGTACCCTTTTAAACCTAAGGGAACTGTTAATCCAGTCCCTACTCTGTAAGCTGGCGGCCAATTTGAATTATGCTAATTACAGGCTGAAAACGGGGCCGCCCATGTTGTACTCGATGGTTTTTGAAAACCTTAGACCCATACCTACCACCATGCCAAATGGCAAAAAGTTGTCACAAAGTGCACAATTCTCGGAAATAGTGACAAGTTCCTACATCACTATGATATTTTCTTGAGGATTTAATCACTCCTTCGTAAAATACAACAAGTCGCGTAAGGCGAAAATACAATATTTAGTCAAGTAGCTGTCGAACTCACAGAATGAAACTGAACGCAATGCCATTTTACTCGTAGCATCGTCAGGCCACCGCTCATGGCAAAGGCAGTGAAATTGACAAGAAGAGCGGGGTAGTAGTTGCGCTAAGAAGGATAGCACGCTTTTCTGTACCTCTCTTTGTTTTAACTTTCTGAGCGTGTTTTTAATCCAAACATATCATATCTATATGTTTTTGGAATCAGGAACCGACAAGGAATAAGATGAAAGTGTTTTTAAATTGATTTGGACAATTTAATTTTGATAATAAGTTTTATATATTTAATTTTCAGAGCTTGTTTTTAATCCGAATATAACATATTTATATGTTTTTGGAATCAGCAAATGATGGAGAATAAGATAAACGTAAATTTGGATCGTTTTATAAATTTTTATTTTTTTTTACAATTTTCCGATTTTTAATGACCAAAGTCATTAATTAATTTTTAAGCCACCACGCTGAAATGCAATACCGAAGTCCGGGCTTCGTCGAAGATTACTTGACCAAAATTTCAACCAATTTGGTTGAAAAATGAGGGCGTGACAGTGCCGCCTCAACTTTCACGAAAAGCCGGATATGACGTCATCAAAGACATTTATCAAAAAAATGAAAAAAACGTATGGGGATTTCATACCCAGGAACTCTCATGTCAAATTTCATAAAGATGGGTCCAGTAGTTTAGTCTGAATCGCTCTACACACACACACACACACACACACGCACACACACACACACACGCACGCACATACACCACGACCCTCGTTTCGATTCCCCCTCGATGTTAAAATATTTAGTCAAAACTTGAATAAGTATAAAAATTAGTTTGAACAAAAGGAAAATTCAACTTAAATTCTTCAAAAGTCAAGAGTCAAAAATCTTCCATTAAAATGTAACAACTGATGGACAAACAATACATCATTTTCAATCCATTCCTTAGGCCCCCCAAAAAAATAGGTGTGGTTACGGTAACATAGCCAAAAAAATAGGGTAGGAAGGCAGGCAATCACTTTTTTTTTAAACTTTTTTTTCTAATGTGTACAAATTAAACCTACTTGACAGGGAAATAAGTGTGCGACTCGGGCGCTTCCGCTTTCATTGCGTTTTCTGCACTCGTTTTCTTGGTTTTTGTGGGTGTTTTTTTGGACAAATGTAATAAAAACAAGTCGCGTAAGGCGAAAATACAATATTTAGTCAAGTAGCTGCCATTTTTCAGCAAGACCGTATGCTCGTAGCATCGTCAGTCCACCGCTCATGGCAAAGGCAGTGAAATTGACAAGAAGAGCGGGGTAGTAGTTGCGCTAAGAAGGATAGCACGCTTTTCTGTACCTCTCTTTGTTTTAACTTTCTGAGCGTGTTTTTAATCCAAACATATCATATCTATATGTTTTTGGAATCAGGAACCGACAAGAAATAAGATGAAAGTGTTTTTAAATTGATTTGGACAATTTAATTTTGATAATAATTTGTATATATTTAATTTTCAGAGCTTGTTTTTAATCCGAATATAACATATTTATATGTTTTTGGAATCAGCAAATGATGGAGAATAAGATAAACGTAAATTTGGATCGTTTTATAAATTTTTATTTTTTTTTACAATTTTCCGATTTTTAATGACCAAAGTCATTAATTAATTTTTAAGCCACCAAGCTGAAATGCAATACCGAACCCCGCTCTTCGTCGAAGAAAACTTGACCAAAATTTCAACCAATTTGGTTGAAAAATGAGGGCGTGACAGTGCCGCCTCAACTTTCACGAAAAGCCGGATATGACGTCATCAAAGACATTTATCAAAAAAATGAAAACAAACATATGGGGATTTCATACCCAGGAACTCTCATGTAAAATTTCATAAAGATCGGTCCAGTAGTTTAGTCTGAATCGCTCTACACACACACACAGACACACACACACACACACACACACACACATACACCACGACCCTCGTCTCGATTCCCCCTCGATGTTAAAATATTTAGTCAAAACTTGACTAAATATAAAAAGTTATAGTGTCGGCCCCTAAAAATAGGGTAGGTCGGGTTACCGTAACCACACCTATTTTTGTTTTAGGCCTTATTAACAGTTGTCCCGTGATCTCGTGTGATGTTCAAATTGTAATGTATACATTTAGACACAAAATCATTCACATTAATTACCTCTCATAAGGAACAGCATTTCTCATAATGTTTCAAACCATTCTTCCAAAAAGGGTTACCACATCGTTTCAGTAACACATTTACATACTCAGCACCCACTTTAAATATGTCATTCCAGGTATCATATCAAAAATAATATTTTTTACATCAAATTCCAACATCTTCAACCTGCGAATCCAATTGATCTTGTTTGTCTATCTTACCTGGGAATCCAATTTATCTTGTTTGTCTATCTTACCTTCTGTTTCTCAGTCTGTGTTTCTGTGTGTGCCCCCCCCTCTCTCTCTCCCCTTGTTTAATAACGAAAGCTAGGGAGAACCGAACGTATTGCAGTGCATTTGGTTGCCTGAATGGTTAATTACGCCTCAGTGTTCTTGTTATGTTCTCAGATTCCCTTAACTGGTTGGCTTGAAAAGTCGCATTGCATAATTTATTCTCAAGTTGTGCAGGTATATCAAATGGAGAGATTGATTTCTCATCAGACAGGTAAAAGTGTGAGCATGTTTGTATATGTGTATGTGAACACCCATAACACCACAACCGTTTTATAAGCACAGGCTTTGCTCTCAATTCAGTGATCTAAAATAAACCAAAGAAAAAGAGGAAAACTGATAAATGGACAACAACAACAACAACAACAACAACAACAACAAAACAGACAATTCTTTTAAAAAGATATCCACATCACAAGATGTTTGTACCGGAACAAAATCAACTCAACACACAGCAAGCGCAAAGGTGTATTTGGAATATTGATTAACAGACAAACACTCCCAGACAATTTAGATATTTTAATTTGTGAAACACAGCACGCGGATTGCAAACCGTTCGCGATAGAGCAATAGATCAGTACTGCACCATCTTGACCGACTTGACCTTCATGGCAATGTCTTCGTCGTGCCAGGTGGGCAGCCAGTGGTCCCGGCCCTCCCAGAACTGGAAATAGTCGTCACTGGCACCGGTTGTCCAGGGCTGCTTGTAGGGATAGTTGATGTAGCTCGGCGCGAACCATTTGCCTCCCACAGCCACGTTGAGAATCAGGTAAAACTAGAGAAGAGCAGATTATATTGTCGTTTTAAACGTCTGTGACCATGAACAATCCAAGACAAGCAATGGTTGTAAAAGAAATTCAAGTTTCAGTCGTGATATGTTATGTTTATGTTTTTTTTTTATGGTGTATGATGTTTAATGTTGTGATACATTTCTCGTTGGATATAATTGAGTTGTCAATGTTTTTGTCTAGAGTCAGTAAAGACTGAACATTTGGCAAAGTGGACAAAGTTTACACCAACTATATTTTTCATAAAATACGCAATATTTCGAATATAATTTGAAAATATAATTTAACAACATGGCTGGATCAGATCTGGACAATATCAGCAGATCATACCGATTGATCAAGGGACCGTTGTCCCAGATGTGGGATCCGTTCAGATTCGTGTTGTTGCGGAATCCCCCCCGGTGCTATTGTCAAATCCCAGACTGCAGCAAATCGTAGAGAAACAAAGAACAATGACCCAGAAAATGATAATTTTCCTGGTCCCCTTTTTTGGTTTGAAGTTAACCCTGTTGTTAGATTTACAATTGACGAGGATCAACCAAACGTGGTTCATATCTGAAGATCATCAAACCCTGTGAGTGTGTGACATAATTTTAAAGATCTAACGTTAAAAACATCCTAGAAAACTTCAACGTTAAGTTTGTTCAGCAGGCCGTACGTCCAAACACTACTAACTACTTATGACTCACTGATGCTCAGGGGAGCCAAACACAGAAATGAATTTGTTTTTAATATCAGAAGTTAAACTTTAGTTGGTGTTTGAAGGAAAACAAAATTGGAGCTGGTAGTTCGCTGGTGATTTTAGAAAGTGCCGACTGTTGTTTGGTGTTTGATCTTGACATTTTAACGAGATTATTCAATCTTACATCATGTTAGATATTTAAAATGGCACACACTTACATGGTTTGGTGACCTCTAGACATGAACCACGTTTGGTCATCAAATCTTAGAAGCGTGTGAAGTGTCGGAGCCCTGTCTTCAAAAAAACACTTAAGAAATTGATATCTTCACTTCCTGGATTCAAGCATGACCCAGGTGTGGCTTTGAAGTTGAATGAGACTTGCATCATGTCTGAATGCGTTCAACATTTAAAAGCTCTGTCTTTAATTACAAACGCTAAAAACTCAACGTCAAAGTGTTATGACTTCACACTATTGCAAAGCCTAACACTGCTTATTTTAAAAACTCGTCTGGTAGCTCAGATGACAAAAATTCAAACATTCTATAGAAACAAAATCAGCAGCTGGTCTACCATACCAGTTGATATGGTGTTAGACTGGGGTGGTTTTTTTTACACCTATAATTCAGGCACTGTGCTTTTGACTTGGTTTTGACAAGTGAATGTAACAGTGTGACCGCTTCCTGTGAGAGTCAAGATTCCTGCTTGTAAAAAGAGAAATTTGAAAATGGCTTGCACGATCAATGGATAACTGAAGCTCTAAATGGACTGGGAGAGTCTTTGTCAGTTCTTACATGATGTTATTCTCAGTCCAGTCCAGCCAGAAGGTGTGAAACCCGTCTCCAAGAGTGGTGCCCTGAATATTGCTGCACACAGAGAACCAGTACCTAACGTGGTGTCCCGTTTGTCCCATCGACTCACATACACTGATACAGGCATATGTTAACATTCTCGGTAGGTAAAAAGGGCAATCATTCTCGTCAACTTCTATCGTCCTTTTCGCGGCAGGCCTTATAGAAATGGTTCAACCTGCCTCTACCCGCGCAAGAAACCATTGTTGTGTATCAGACAACGGAAACAATTAGATACATTCACAAATTCTCTCTCCGTCAGTTATTTAGTCAATTTGCCAGTCAATCAATCAGTAAGTTTATGCTCTCTCTCTCTCTCTCTCTCTCTCTCTCTCTCTCTCTCTCTCTCTCTCTCTCTCTCTCTCTCTCTCTCTCTCTCTCTCTCTGATAGGGGGTCTCGCGAGATCTTCAAGCAGCAGGGCGGAAAATTTAGAGCTCTCGATCCAACGTTGAGAAACGCTCAATATTCCTTCAAAATGCCAGCTGTTGGACTCCCAACAGCTCTGGAAGGTACCCTGGAAGCCCTGCTAAAGGAAAACGCCGTCTGTTCCTGGAAACTTTGCGCTGAAGGCACGAAAACGACAGTCGTCCTACGACTTGGATCAGGCTCCGACTCGAACCGGCCAGCCATGACTCGACATTTTCGCCGCAAACCACCAAGCCAGTTTCAGCGCGACAGGCTTCGTGCACAAGAACGACAGGAAAAGAAAGAGAAAGGTAATCAGAACGAACCAAAGTCAAGTCAGAATTGTTCTTCAATGTCAAATCTTTCGATTTCGTCGAGGCCACAAATGACACAACAACAACCCTTGGCATGTGACGTTGACACACAACACAGTAGCAGTGACAACTTTGCACGTGTTGCAGGCGTTTCTATCTCGGTTGACAGTCTCGTTGTTCCGGTTCGCGTGTGATTAGGGACTCTTGTTCTCATCCAGACATTTGAGAGAACGACGTAATTTGTATTACACAAGGAGAACAATACAATATCAAAACTGACGCGGAAAATACCATGTCGGGTAAACATCTGTACAATGTAAAACGTCTGGTGATTTCGAAATTGTCTCCCTCGCCCCAAACCTCCCTATCGCAATGAACTTTCAAGTTTTAGCGATTAAATTTTCTGAGTTCTGAGTTCTCTCTCTTTCTCTCTTTCACTCTTTCTCATTCTCTCTTTCTCTCTCTCTCTTTCACTCACTTTCTTTCTTTCTCTCTTTCTCATTCTCTCTCTCTCTCTCATTCTCCCTCTCTCTCTCTCTTTCACTCACTTTCTTTCTTTCTCTCTTTCTCTTTCTCATTCTCTATCTCTCTCTCTCGCTCTTTCTCTCTTTCTTTTTCTCATTCTCTATCTCTCTCTCTCTCTCTTTCACTCACTTTCTTTCTTTCTCTTTCTCATTCTCTATCTCTCTCTCTCTCTCTTTCTTTCTCTCTTTCTCATTCTCTCTCTCTCTCTTTCACTCACTTTCTTTCTTTCTCTCTTTCTCTTTCTCATTCTCATTCTCTCTCTCTCTCTCTCTCTCTCTCTCTCTCTCTCTCTTTCACTCTCTTTCTTTCTCTCTTTCTCATTCTCTCTCTGTCTCTCTCTCTTTCACTCACTTTCTTTCTTTCTCTCTCTCTCTCTCTCTCTCTCTCTCTTTCTCTTTCTCATTCTCTATCTCTCTCTCTCTCTCTCTCTGGCTTGAAAATGTACAAGGAAGTGAACGTTTCTCTCTGGACAGAACCTTCAAATCAACCCAAACATTATCCAACTATTTAAGTGATTTGAAACATATTAAAGCTAGAAAACTTCTGATTAGACTTAGATTGGGAGTATCTCCTGTGAAAGTGCATCGATTTCGCTTTAATTTAAATGCAATCTCCGCTGATTTATCTTGTCCATTTTGTTGTGGCAGCGTTGAAGATGAAGTACACTTTGTTTTAGTATGCCCTAAATATGCTGAGTTAAGAGAATATTATATTCCACGAAAATACACGAGAATCCCATCATTGTTTAAATTAACCATGCTGTTTTCAAACACTAGTAAGCCGCTATTGCTACGTTTTTCTACATTTGTCATGAAGGCGCTTTCCATTCGTAATCCGTAATCCGTAAACGAAACAGGGCGATACTCCCTTACAAAGCATACACACGCTCGTAAACATACACTCACAGACACACACCATTCATATGACCACACATAAACACAAACACCCATGTACGCGCAAGTGTGTGAAAAGCACACCGGAATTATTGGAATAGGATTATATATAGATGAGTAGGATGTTCTTGTTATTGTTTACTATGTGCATTTGTATACAATACAATACAATACAATAAACTTTATTAATCTCTAAAAGAGAAATTGCATTGCTGAGCTTTTGTGTCCGTAATAAAACATACATAAAACATTCAAAAATAAACATTTGTTCTTTGTCATTCATACATTCTTGTGTTCTTATACATTTCTTCAATTCATGCATCATTATTCTATCATAATTATGTACATACATTTATTCTCTTTTAACAGTCTGTCTTCAAACGCATCTCAGAGAGGAAGGCTAGAGATTTGTGTTGTGCCATAGGTAAAATCATGTGCTTAGCTATGAAGTAATGTTATCACATGTTATTTAAGGAAAATGAGTAAATATATGTACCAAGCGTATAACATCAGCAAAACTGAGTATGCTGGTGCTTGAGATGTGCTCATCTCCACGAAAATGGCCCAAGGCCTACTCATTAAAACATTCAGACTTCTCTCTCAGTCTCTCTCTCTCTCCCCCCCCACACACACACACACTTACGATACTCCCTTGTATTTTATGTGTCCGGGTCCATCGCGTTCAATACCGTAGTTAAAATGTGCATGATCACAGTCCACTCCAATAGATTGCCCGTTAGGGAGCGTCAGGTGCTCATTACCTGGTGAGGCAAGACAGAACAATCACACCGAGTTGCTTAAAGCGATATCAACACATTCAGTAATTTTGTCCACCAAGAAGATCAAAACTGAACACACCAGATCAGTTTTCATCGATAATGAAAAACGGCTGACCGCAACCCATCAATTGAGAAGCTGGAATGTTATTGGCAGTTGATTTTAGTCGTACTTTTGAAAACCTATTCAAAGAATTAATTTTGCATTCATTTAAGAACTTTGGGTTTCGAGACCAATTTAAGAGCTCGGTTTCTTTTCTCATGAATTCGTGCTATGGCATGCTGAGCGGTGTAGGTGTCAATCCTCTCAGAAGGCATAAAGGGCAGTTTTTGAAGCCGTTTTAGCGGGTAATGAGACAGAAAATGATACATTTGAGTAACTCGCCAACGCATTGCCTTCAAACTTTCGGCCTTATGGACTTGGCCTAATAAGTCTAGTACAGAACAATATTTGGATTTTTAAATGGTAACAGGTGAAAACTGTAGCATTTAAATTCAATCTATTAAATGTCAAGAATCTTGAAGTCAGTCAATACCTGCTCAACGTTACTCAGTCTCTATGATGTCAATCTCTCCGAACCTGGGCCATCCTCCATAGACACTCTCAACCAGCATCATCCAGATTGCTGCACACACATGACAATAACGCTTATAACAGTAACTGTCAGCTGGGATATTGATTTAATCTCCTCGTGCCATCATCACCGCTGCCACTACCTTGGTTTTACACCCCATTCACCACTTTTTCCCCAAAGACAAACCTATAAATCAAGAGCTGAGTTTTCACCAGGCAAGAGCTACCTATGAGAATCTCAGCCGCCACCTGTATCCTGCCTAGGAGCTCTAATCTCCTCGTGCCACCATCACCGAGGCCACCAACAGCTCTTTACCACTATTTCCTAAAAGACAAACCTATACATCAAGAGCTGAATTTTCACCAGGCAAAAGCTTGTCACCCACCGGGAAAAATTAAGGAGCCAGATTTGATTCACACCGTCAAAACAATTAAATTAAATTAAATTAAAAACAAAACACAGAACACTCACCAGGCCAGAGCCAGTCACCCTTGGGTAGCTGGGCCACTACCTCCACCCTGCCGTACTTGATGTGTCCAGAGGACCGGAGTGAGGCGGACATGATAGGACGGTTGTGTCTTCCTCAGATTTAGGGAAACGTCATGTTTTATGGGTCACATATATATATATATGCAGACAGAAATGTATGAACGACTTACCGGTTTGATGTAAAGAGTACTGTCCTTGATGTAGCTATTACTGCTTTCAGGGCTCCAGATATGGAACTGCAGGAAGATAAAATGTTACATTTCACAGTCCTATTTAAAACCATCTCAGTCCATGTTATTCACTGGTTGCTTCATTTTCCCCATACTCCCATAATTGTTTTCTTCAGAGTGATAATTAAATAACATTGACAACAAGTTAGTCATAAATACAGTTTTATTTTAAACGAACGACGTTTTCTAGAGATGAAAAGTATATTAAAGCTAATGAGACTTAAAGTATACTCCCGCAGTGGGGCACTGCGGTTATGAAATTAAAGGCCCCTCCTGTTTTTGGAACCGCAGGAGCTTTCTAGTTTGCTGTTAGGTAGATTTTTGGTTCCTCTTTCCTGTCATGCTCTCTTTTTCTTCATGAATTCTTTTCTTTTTTCTGCCTTCTTGCTCATTCACCTGTATTTTTTCCAAAAATCTCTTCTCTTGCCGCTTGTCTCGCGATTCATGTATAGTTTAATCTGTTAGTGTTCTGATGTAAGTCCAGCAGTAGATAGGTTAAGCCTATTTTAACATACTGGAAACTGGTAATCTTCCAGTAGGTATTAATTTAGTTTTACTAAAGCCTGCTGGGACACAAGTAATGGGTTAGTGCATTTGTAAACAGGAATCGCTTGACAAGTGGCCCCCTTCATCCCCCCCTTCCTCGTCCTGATATGGCTCTGCGTAGTCGGCTGGACGTTAAGCAACAAATAAACAAACAAACAAACTTAAAGTATACTATCTAAAAGGGAAGGCCAGGGGGCAGCTCAGGGAGAAACAGAAAGGTGGGTGACGAGATCTGCACTACATCTTTAATACATGGGAAAATACTACTACTAAGTAATCATTACACAACACAATTTAGAACACAGTTTTCTCCTCTTACCCCCAGGTCCACGGACATGATGTCGTGTGTCCATTTCTTGGGGTCAATGTGACCAGAACTGAAGTCATCACAGTGGTCCCTCTACGCCCCAAGTAGTGTTCACTGCTTTTCTCATTGACTGCACACACACACACACACACACACACACACACACACACACACACACACACACACACAGACATGACTGTACTGAGTTATATATGACACTTACGTAGAGTAAATACTTACGCAGTTTATGCTACAAGTGTAGCATATAGCTCTTAGTTACGGTGCACTCACCTACACCCACGCAGACACGTACACAGACCAGAACAAAAGATGTACTAAGGACAACTAAACGCCATCAAATAAGACCCAAACATCCTCAACAAAACAAGTCAATGACATTGACTGATTAAATAAATCACAATATTCATTATTTATAAATAACATGGACTCTCCCTGTGGTGATTCTTAATCTTTTTCTTTTCAAGTTGTACATTCGTCCATAACAAAGACCATTACGTCGACGTTCTTGTGAACGTTTCATTTATTTTTATTATTCAACTTTCCATTGTCTTCTTGTGATTTGATCAATGACTACTAGGAAAAGAACTGTATTCAAAAGAAAGATATACAACAAAGAAGCAATGATTTATTTTCAATTAAATTCGGTTCACATAGAATTAGAGTCCAGCTAAAGATCTGGTTCTCTGACACTTCTGAAATCACTGCATTAATGTAATGTAATCAATGTTCCAAATATTCATCATAATTAACGAGACTTACCGGGAATGTTGACAAGCAGTCGGTCGTCCATTTCCATCTTCTTTTCAATAGTCTGATCCTTAATAAGCGCCACAAAAAATATCGCGGCCATAACCATCGTCCTCTCGATTTTTTCCATTGTTTAGTGTTTGTTAGACTGTAAATGAGACACTGTTTTATACTGAGTAACTATTTTTGAATGAAAATAGTCCCCTGAATCCTAGGACCGTACCGTATTCAGCTCTCTCCTGGAATCACACCATCGATTCTTACCCTCTTTCCCCCAGACCTGTCAACTCAGTTTCTCAGCCCCTGTTGTTTTGGTATGGTATTCAGTCCTCGCTCAAAAGACAATGGCCGAAGCCTGATTTTTCCTCGGTCATTTTATGAAAAGGGGAGGTGAGATAAGAAATATATACAATAGCTCTGCCAGATCAGAAACCAGGACTTCAAAGGGCCTTGGATTAGGTGTGTCAGTGTGTTTGAAGTGAGGACGGCTCGCCTTCAACACGACTCAATGCACTGTAAACAAAACACCTAAAACAAGAAGGGCAAAGCCCATACGACTCACATGCTTGACCTTGACCTTTACATGGCCTTGACCTTCAGGGTCAAGGTCAAATAACTAAACCTAGCAATGACATCATACACTAAGAACTGCTTTACACATTTTTCCTACCAAAATACATGTGACCTTGACCCAAGGTCATCCAAGGTCATGCAACACAAAGCTGTTAATTCAAGACATAGAAAGTACAATGGTGCTTATTGGCTCTTTCTACCATGAGATATGGTCACTTTTAGTGGTTCACTACCTTATTTTGGTCACATTTCATAAGGGTCAAAGTGACCTTGACCTTGATCATATGTGACCAAATGTGTCTCATGATGAAAGCATAACATGTGCCCCACATAATTTTTAAGTTTAAAACAGTTATCTTCCATAGTTCAGGGTCAAGGTCACTTCAAAATATGTATACAATCCAACTTTGAAGAGCTCCTCTGACCTTGACCTTGAAGCAAGGTCAACTAAACTGGTATCAAAAGATGGGGCTTACTTTGCCCTATATATCATATATAGGTGAGGTATTGAATCTCAAAAACTTCAGAGAAAATGGGAAAAATGTGAAAAATAGCTGTTTTTTAGACAACATTTATGGCCCCTGCGACCTTGACCTTGAAGCAAGGTCAAGATGCTATGTATGTTTTTTGGGGCCTTGTTATCATACACCATCTTGCCAAATTTGGTACTGATAGACTGAATAGTGTCCAAGAAATATCCAACGTTAAAGTTTTCCGGACGGACGTCCGGACGGACGGACGGACGTCCGGACGGACGGGGGGGGGGGGGGGGGGGGGGGAACGGACGGACGGACGACTCGGGTGAGTACATAGACTCACTTTTGCTTCGCATGTGAGTCAAAAACGAAAATGTGTTCGGACAGAACTTTTTCCACGGCCTTTCGTACCTTTAAACAAGGGGGCTCAACTTGTGACATGGAATGTTTTAATGGTCTGTCACTAAAATGGACGTTTGACAGGCAGTTTTTGATGTGCCGAGAACTTTTTTTCATTATGATGTATTCATTAAAATGGAGAATAAAGTGTCTGTCATTGTTAGTATTATTACTGGCCAAAACACCATGAACTTTTAAACCAAATAGCTACCAGTACTTCACCTTATTGGTCAACTCATTGACAGGTCTGTATCTGCTGGCTCAGTGTTCATGGACAGCAACTCCAGCCTTCATAATTTTTGTTTGTTTGTTTATTTGATTTTAGTTTTGTTTTGTTTTTGTGTTTTCTTTGCACAAGTGGGCTTCCTGAAGTATTCCCTTTCATAGCAATATCTTCAGTAGATGAAATTCATAACCCAAGCACCCACAACCTCCATTGCCAGAATGTGTGTACTACGTGGACATTTATCTTACCATACGATAAGCATGAATAACCATACATTATCCTGGAGGTTTGTTTCCCGATGTGTGTGTGTGTGTGTGTGGAAAGCATATTTTAAAAACTACTCAATAGATCTTTATGAAATTTGACATGGATATTCTTGTATGGATTTTCTTGTGCCATTTTTCTCCGATTTTTGATGGGATAATAATAATAATAATAAATGAGCATTTATATAGCGCAACATCATAACTTTACAATTATGCTCTTTGCGCTTGACACATTTAAAATTCAAACACAGTTATACAAGCATTTACATCTACATTCATAGTCAGCAACGCTTGATTAAAAGCATACACCATCAAACATACATTACAACAGATTCTTCCACTAATTAAGTAATAAAAACATGAATAAAATAGGTAGTAAAAACAAGGAAATACCAGCTGAATACCCTTAATCAAACAGAACATGTTATTAATACTGAAAAACAGCCCTAAATGTGTATACACATTATCACATTATCACTAAAACAACGAATACACTACATGTAGCCTACTGATGGACTGAGAAAACAAAATCAGGGGTTGTATTTCTTGAAGAGGTGCGTTTTAAGTGCTCGTTTGAATGCTTGGGGTGACTGAGAGTGGCGGATGTGAAAGGGGAGAGAATTCCAGTGTGTGGGTGCGCAGAAAGTAAAAGTGCGTTACAAGTCCGTATGTTTTGGTTTTGGTGTGTGGAATGGTGAGGATGCGACAGTCAGAAGAGGCACGGAGTTGTCTTGCTGGAGAATAGACGGTGAGGAGTTCAGAGAAGTAAGCAGGAGACGAGCCAGAAAAGAAGTTAAAGCAGAGGGTGGACAGTTTGTAGTCAATGCGGGCTTGAATAGGTAACCAGTGCAGTGTGTGAAGAAGTGGTGTTGCGTGATCTCGTTTTCGTGCTTTCAGAATGAGGCGTGCTGCCGAGTTTTGGACTTTTTGCAGTTTATGCAGGAGATACAGAGGACAGCCAGAGAGAAGAGAGTTGCAGTAGTCGAGTTTAGAAAGAACAAAGGCACAGACAAGAGTGTTAGTTGTTTGAGAGGAGAGTGTGTGGCGAATGGTGCTGATCTTACGAAGCTCAAAATAAGCTGCTCTACAGACTAAAGATATATGTTTGTTAAGGGTCATGTCAGATGAAAGGGTGAAAGGATAGTTCGATGACATCGTACTTTTCGGTTTGCAAAAAAAAAAAAAGGCGGCACTGTCACGGTCACAACTTTTCATCAATTTCAATGACATTTTTATCACACGATCTTTGACCTGATCAGGACTTTGGGATTACATTTCATCTTTGTAGCCTAAAACATTTGTTTATAGCATTTTCATTAAGATGTTGTCGCTTTTGGAAAAAATGGAAATTGAAAATGAACAGCGATTCCATTGTATTCCCTATTGCCTCCTGTGTCTAATATACGTTAGTCATGTTTTGGTCAAAAACGCAAATAACATTTATATATCGATCGAATTCCTGTCAGGTACTATGACTTTGTTGTTGTTTTGACGATTGAACGAGCACACACACACATGCAACTTTTGAAACTAACACAAAAAATGTAGTTGGAGGAAAGAAAAAAAAATATATATACAAAATATAAAGTGAAGCAACTAAATCACTCAACTAAAACTGCACAATAAATTTAAACTAAAATTTCCAAAGTGCAAAATCTACAACAGCTTCAGTTTCAATAACAAACCAAATGAAAATCTGTTACTAAGTAAAGTCTATCTCAAACTATGTAACAACTAAATAAACAAAACAAAACAAAATTACAAAGTCAACAAAACCAAACTAGTCAAATGAAAAAATAACTAGAGGCTGAAGACCTACAATTAAAATAAGGGCAAATGGTTTCCCAAAGGATAGCTCCCTATTCAAAAGCAGAGAATTTTCTACAAAACAAGAAATTCCTACGAGGTAGGAAAAACACCCCCGTCAAAGGGAAATAACCTTCTCAGTTGGTGGCAGTGACTGACTGAGAATGGTTATTTCCCTTTGACCATTAAGATGTTCCTCTATAAGTGCTTGTATAATTTTAATCCACCAATAACTCCCTAACCGTGTGTTTGACTGGTCCCAATTTTTGTAAGGACCGTCTCAGGAATGTATAGAACCTGTTCACCAAGTTTGGTGACGATCGGTCCGTTCATTCTTGAGATCTATATGCGAACACAAACAAACAAACAAACAAACACATCGAGCGAAACCTATATATACACACCCCTATACCGGGGGTGTAATTACTAAGTAAAGCGCAGAAAAGAGCGGTGAAGAAAACTGAAAGATCCCACAGGAAGAAAAATGAAGCTAAGCCCTCAGTGCTCAGAACTATACAAGAAGCACTGCCGTAAAGCTGGAGACGGCCTGAACACAAAGCAAGACATACACATCACAATCACTCAAACCTGAAATCCAAACAAAATTCTTGTAGGAAAATTGTGTACGTGACCTACCAAAAAATAATCAACGACTAACACGCCAACCTGGGGAAAATTTCAATTTAACAATGCAAAAATGAAACAATAACAATATATACTAGCGGAAAAAAGTTAGGGACGGGCCACTGATTTCCCCGCTGACTTTCATTTGTTTAAAACACCCTGTTCTTTCGTCAGCAAAATCAAATGGCTGTCGCATGCTACACACCAATGGGTAGGTTATGCTGTGTTAGCAGGAAAACTGCACGGGACTCCCGGGCGCAGAGCTGCAGCACGTGACTAAAATAGCAAAATCGCCAAAAAGTAGGCTGTTGTTTGGCGTGCGCACGGGTAGAATAAGGCAGGTAACATGGCAAAATTGTTGTGCACATGCAAGGACAATCCTTCGAGTGTGAATTGTGATCACGAATTCGGCTTTATAAGCCGCCAATTTTCTGCGAGCTGCCATCTCCTCACCATGCCTGCCAGACGGAAGCTGACAACATTCAACCGAGGAAGAGCAATTGCCTGGCTCCACGACGGCGTATCCAAGTGCGAAGTGGCCAGGCAACTTGGGGTATCGCATTCAGTCATTGTAAGGCTGAATCAACGGTTCCAGAGGACAAACAATGTCGAGGAGAGGCCCAGGTCGGGTCGCTCCAAAAAGACTACTCCTAGGGAAGATCGTTTCATCCAACGGCAGGCGCTGCAGCACCGGGCCACCACCTGCAAGGTCATCAGAGGGCAGTTACGGGAGGCCACTGACATCAACGTTAGTGAGAGGACCATCGGCAACCGCCTGCATGACGCCCCCCTGCGGAGTCGTCGTCCTGCTGTGCGTCCCCTGCTGACACAGGCTCATCGCCGGGCTCGTCTGGCCTGGAGTCGCCGCCACTTGAGATGGACGCGCCGGGACTGGGCTCAGGTCCTATTCAGTGACGAGTCCAGGTTCAACCTGTACCATTGTGACGGCCGGCGCAAGGTCTGGAGGCGTGAGGGCGAGCGTTATGAAGACGACACAGTGCATGAGAGGGTGGCCTTCGGCGGGGGCTCTGTCATGGTTTGGGGGGGCTCAGCCTTCATCAACGCACCCCCCTGTACCATGTGGTCGGGAATCTCACTGGTCAACGCTACAGGGACGACATTCTCGCCCCTATTGTCTTGCCGACCCTGCAGCAGATTGGCCCAAACGCCGTGTTTCAGGATGACAATGCTACTCCTCACAGGGCCAGGCTTGTCAACGACTACATCCAGCAAACCGGGGTCGTCAGGATGGATTTCCCTGCCTGTTCGCCAGACATGAACCCCATAGAGCATGTATGGGACGAACTGGACAGGCAGGTGAGGGCCAACCACCAGCCTCCCAGAAACCTGCAGCAGCTGCTGCAGATGCTCCAACAGGAGTGGCAGGCCATTCCACAGGCCTTTTTCACGAAGCTTATGAACTCTATGCGGTCAAGGTGTGGTGAACTTGAGCGCAAACGTGGCGGACACACCCATTATTGACCTCATGAAAGACTTGTTATGTTTATTTGTGACCCCTCTGCTGTTTGTGGACATGAATAACCGAATCGGCTCGATGAAATAAACCCAAATTTTGCAGTTGCGTTGCACATTGACTGAAGTAAACGTGTTCCAAATTTCCGTACGATATGTTCATTCGTTCTTTTGCTGTGATTGCGTGTGTGAACCGTCCTTAACTTTTTTCCGCTAGTATATTTTACCTAACACAGAGAAAACGGGGTCACCATACACACATACACACACACACACACACCACACACACACACACCACACACACACACGTACACACACGTACACACACACATACATACATACATACATACATACATACATACATACATACATACATACATACATACATACATACATACATACATACATACATACATACATACATACATACATACATACATACATACATATACACCAGACCCTCGTTTCGATTCCCAGTCAAAGTTAAAACATTTAGTCAAAACTTGACTAAATGTAGAAAAAAAGAAAATAAGTTTAACAAGTCGCGTAAGGCGAAAATACAATATTTAGTCAAGTAGCTGTCGAACTCACAGAATGAAACTGAACGCAACGCAACGCAGCAAGACCGTATACTCGTAGCATCGTCACTCCACCGCCCGTGGCAAAGGCAGTGCACGTGGAATTGACAAGAAGAGCGGGGGACACCCCGAAGCGTCCCGGTACCAAAACGTCCCGGTACTGAAGCGTCCCGGTACCAAAGCGTCCCGGTACCGAAGCGTCCCGGTACCAAAGCGTCCCGGTACCGAAGCGTCCCACTATAACGCGTCACAGGACTTAAGACTTTTTTTTTTTTAAACCTTGACCTTGATTTGACCTTGACTTGACTTACCATATTTAAAAAAAAAGATTTAATCTTGACCTTGATTTGACCTTGACTTCACTGATTTTTGTAATTTTGCACAGACCTTGATTTGCTTTCGGTAAAAAAAAAAAAATCACTTTTTGTCCAACTTTTCCCCAACTTTACTTTAGATCTGTACTCACAACACACCAATTTGGAAATACTGTACCCGTGTGGACAAGTTCGGGGGAAAAGTCCGTAGGCTTCCGTTCACAAGAGGGATATGTCTGTTATCACACACGCTTTCTGGCTTCACTAAGCGTGAGCGTCGGAAAAAATCTTTTCAGTTCTGCCTCCGACTTTTAAATTGTATCATTTGGGTTAATTTGGGTTTGTTTGGGTTAATTTGGGTAATAGAAAACGTTCGCGCTGGACCCGAGTACTCTTCAGACTGGCTCGCTCCCCCAGTATGAAAGTTTTTGTCTTGTGCACGTTTAAGACCAAGTGATTGCTCTGTGTGAATTACAGGCATTCCCTTTGCTATATAAATACATTGGCATGCGAGCCGAGGATGTGCGTGGTGACTGATGGTACCGGGACGCTTCGGCACCGGGACGCTTCGGTACCGGGACGCTTCGTGCCCTACTGCGCGGGAGCGTCCCGAAGCGTCCCGGTACCAAAGCGTCCCGATACCCCTGTGACGCGTTATAGTGGGACGCTTCGGTACCGGGACGCTTCGGCACCGGGACGCTTCAGTACCGGGACGCTTCGGTACCGGGACGCTTCGTGATGTGGGGTATTCGTTGCGCTGAGAAGGATAGCACGCTTTTCTGTACCTCTCTTCGTTTTAACTTTCTGAGCGTGTTTTTAATCCAAACATATCATATCTATATGTTTTTGGAATCAGGAACCGACAAGGAATAAGATGAAAGTGTTTTTAAATTGATTTCGAAAAAAAAAATTTGATAATAATTTTTATATATTTAATTTTCAGAGCTTGTTTTTAATCCGAATATAACATATTTATATGTTTTTGGAATCAGCAAATGATGGAGAATAAGATAAACGTAAATTTGGATCGTTTTATAAATTTTTTTTTTTTTTACAATTTTCAGATTTTTAATGACCAAAGTCATTAATTAATTTTTAAGCCACCAAGCTGAAATGCAATACCGAAGTCCGGGCTTCGTCGAAGATTACTTGACCAAAATTTCAACCAATTTGGTTGAAAAATGAGGGCGTGACAGTGCCGCCTCAACTTTCACGAAAAGCCGGATATGACGTCATCAAAGACATTTATCAAAAAAATGAAAAAAACGTTCGGGGATTTCATACCCAGGAACTCTCATGTCAAATTTCATAAAGATCGGTCCAGTAGTTTAGTCTGAATCGCTCTACACACACACACACACGCACACACGCACACACGCACACACACACGCACATACACCACGACCCTCGTTTCGATTCCCCCTCGATGTTAAAATATTTAGTCAAAACTTGACTAAATATAACAACACTTATGAGAGGGGGCGGGGGGGGGGGAGGGGAGGGGGATCAAATTGTGTGCTCATGTTATCAAGGGAGGGCACCACCTAATCCTAGCAAATCTTCCTCCCTTGATTTTCCTGACGTGACACATGTGCAAGGTGATCAATAAAAAGTGCATCAGTCACAAACAAATACAACTATTTGGCAGGATCAATTAGTACACTTGATGCATAAATGTTGATCTATTCAGCAAAATAAGTAATGCCCCGGCTGATACGTCCCCTCCTAAATTATCATCAGCAGATTATCATCGATATTTGTATGCCCTATGCACAGCCTTTGTTTGTTGTTGTTTTTGTTCATGTAACGTTTCAGGCGTATTCTCAAGACATTTAGAAAAATGTTATGGAAGCCTGAAGATCAAAGACAAAAATGTATTTACTGTGAAAACATGACATCTATATATATATATGACTTGTGTCTGTCTGTGTGTGTGTGTGTGTGTGTGAGTGTGTGTGTGTGTGTTCGCGGCGCACTGCCAAAGTTCTCGATGAATCTGCTTCAAATTTGGTGGGCATATTCAGGTACACCCCGGACACATCCTGGTCGATGAGAATTTTCAACACGTGCTCTCAGCGCGCAGCGTTGAACCGATTTTGCTTTTTCTGTTCATCTTCCCAGATCCATTCCCAGTAACTCTTCCTTATCTTCTCCAGTGTTTTGCGTTTATCTCCCTTCCTTCGTGTGGCGTCAATCCATATTCCCGTTACTATTTTTAGAAGGTCACTGTCCACAACGCTTTCATCCCGGCGAAGCCGGATATTCTCGTTACTATTTTTAGAAGGTCACTGTCCACAATTCGGCTCTACTTCTTCCTGGCGAAGCCGGGTATCCCGGCAAAGCCGGTACCCGGCGAAGCGGGTAATCATCTAGTATGTATATATTTTTAGATTCTAAATTTGATCAAGAATACGATGGAATCAATTTTAAATGTGTAAAACCGATTTTAATGACAACTTTGATGAGCAAACTAATATACTATTTTTTAAACTTCCGAGCTGAAATGCAATATCAAAGTCCGGACTTCGTCAAATACTGCTTGACTAAAAATTTTAATTAATTTGGTTTAAAAATGAGAGCATGACAGTGCCGCCTCAACTTTCACAAAAAAATCGGATTAGACGTAATCAAAGATATTTATCAAAACAATGAAAACCAGGTCTGGGGATAGCATACTCAGGAATCCTCATGTCAAGTTTAATGACGATCGGTCCTGTAGTTTTCTATGAATCGCTCTACACATACACACAGACACACACACATATACCACAACCCTCGTTTCGATTCCCCGTCTATGTTTTTGACTAACTGTAAAAAGAAGAAATAATCCTCAACAACAAAAATCGAACAACAATTCTAGCATTCATCCTCAATCCTGTCAAGACGACCCTCATCGTCTACTGGTCGCCCCCCAATGTGGATCTCACCCTGAAGTTGGGTGGTCCCGTTGTAGGACTTTCGCGAAGGCGAGTTGCGCCTGGCAGTGTACCAGTTAATGGGGGCGATGGATTTGGCCCTGGATTTGGCCCTGGGTCTTCCCATGAAGCGGGACAAGTGGGTGGAGCTGGAGGCCTCCGAGGGGGAGCCGGTGGGCGTTGTGGTGGTGCTGCTATTCCCACTGGGCATCACGCGTTCCCAGAAGCGGCTCACCTCATCGGATATCGTCGCCTCTCGGTTGATGGCCCGCCACTCTCGCTGCCACTTTCTCAGCGCCCGTACCTCAGGATTTCGTCTGACCTGGTAACCCCTCCACCAACGCTGGATCAGCACTGCCCTCTCATCGGCCGTCCAAGACGTTTGCATGACTTTAGGTGGACTCAGCCTGGGAAAATCTTCAAGGTGCGACTCCACAAAAGGGATCGAGGCGAGGGGCCGGCGTGCACGGTACGGATGCAGGGGGTTGTTGTTGTACAGATACTCCGTCAGGATGTCGAAGGAGTTGATAGGTCCCCTCCTGTACACGAAGCACCCGGCGAACTTAGCCTTGTTCAGCATGTGCTCCAACGCAGGCTCGACGTAAGGCCAGACGAAATGCTCGATGTACTCGCGGTTCGAACAGGTCTTCTTGTCGGGAATGGAAGGGGCTGGAGGCAGAGCCACTCGCCTGCGACGCATGATTGACGTCCAGTACCCAGCGCAGCTGGGGTTCCCAACCGCGGGGTTCAGTTCTTGCTCCGGGTCGAAGTCTCCGGTCACCGGGTAGTGCCTTGTTCCGCAGAAAGCCGGGTGGTGCTTGGCCGGGTCGTAGTCTGAACAATCAATTTCCTCGGACATGTCGTGGCCCGCCAAGTCTCTTTGCTCTTTGCGGGTATCTCTGCAGCTTTGCTCCCAGGGGCATGGGGGAGAGTCATAGGTAATCATAGACATGTTGGGTTTTAACGATTTTGCCGGGTATCTCTCGTAATATTTTTTTCCGGAGTTTTAGTCCTTGGTGTCCACTCTAAGTAACTGACAATGTTCTGTTGCCTGTATTGACTAGGAGGACATTTCTGTTCACGTTATTCACCGATTCAGTGAAGACACAGTGAAGACACAAGTAGCCGAAGCTTATTTTCAGCGTTTCCAAATGACGAATGGATTCTGCTGACGTCATGTTATGTATCGACGTGGTCTTTCACTCTGACGTCATTCTCGTTCACCATAGACCTCGGCAAGATGTATGATTAGTCTTGGCGTGCTGGTCGAATCCATAACTATGACATCAGGATCAAGAATAGACACATAGTGATACATTATTTTCTGGACAAGCAACATTTTTTGAGGACCCAATTTCTGGTACACGAGTTATGGTGAATCCAAATATAAAGGTGATCTACTGCAGCATTATTTTTTTTGGGGGGGGACAAAACTAAAGATTGCTTTTGGGATTTGGGATAGTTGATTTTAGAATTTTTTTTCCTCGAACAAGAACAACACAAGCAAATAATGTGGACATTATAAACGTTCTACCTGCTTATAAAGACAATAATTATACAGTCAAAGAAAAACAAAAACAGAGACATACACACAAATTATCACATCTCTGCACAATCTAACTTATTACCTAACCAACTCTTCATATGAGGACCAGAAATCTAAAATAAATTGTAAATGTTACCAGCATTGAAACTGGAATATTTTTCTATTTCAAATCTATATTTCAAATTCCTTAAAAATATTTCTAACAGTGGCCTTGTTCTCTTGTAATTTACTCTTATAAATATAAAACTTTGCAAACAAAATAATAAAATCCAAAACCACATCTACGTTAACGTTTTTCATACAACCAAACAAAAAAGATTCTTTTGTAAAAAGAACATTAGCGCGGTGAATACAACTTCTATTTAACAAATCAAGGGGACTGTGAACAAAATTTGAACAAATGACCGGCTGGCAACACCAAGAAAGCGATGAAGCAATCTGGTCTGAAACCATCTTAACTGTGTGTCCTTATAGTTGTTTTAAAACACTTATCAAAAATCTGTTACCAGTTCAGGTTGCAAAAAAACATTCCATCTGTTCATGCCTGCAGGGTTATCATCACATTTTGATTTAAAAATACTTCTTTACTTGCCTGTTTGCCTCTAAATAATCTGCCAAGGTTTTTAATCCCTAATCTGAAAACCATTTAACGAATCAATTTTTACTTTTCTCAAAATTCAGAATAAAAAAACAAGAAAGGTAGTTTGTTGGAACGTTTGTGTAAACAAACAAAGAAACGATGACGTAATTTGAACTACACAGTATGTAACTACATTTGTAAAGAAGCAGCAATGTTTTTCCCTATTCTAGTGGCGTGGTTCGTGTACGGCCCATACTTTTTACGTTAAATCCTTCTTTGGAATGTATGGGTTGTACATGACCTACATCATCCGGACTGTGTAACAGTCCTAAGCGTGATCCAGTGAAGGTTAAACGATATGAATGTGTGATATTTTACTCTCATCTATAAAGTTGCCTCCCTTGATTTGTGTTTGTGATAATTTTTATAAAAATGTTTTCCCCCTCAAATCAATGCAACAGAGAAAACTAGTTATACATGGTGTCTTGAGATATTAATTCCTTATTTTTAACATCATGCAATTTCTTCAAAATGATCTCCAATGATCTCCTCTTGCACAAAATACTTGTTTCGCTATTTGTTTCTTGTATCATTATTTTGAAGGAGATTACCTATCTGAAAATCACAGCAAACATTCCTAGGTATCTGTAGAATTAGAAAAAAAAGTGGTTACAATTTAGTCATCTGATATGATACGTGATAGATAAGTCGCACTCAGGAATCATCACATAATTATTTGTGCTTACAGTTACACTTGAACATAAAAAATATCTGTATTCATTTACAGAGTGACCTACATAAATCTTTTTATTTTAATATTATACATTGTTATCTTTTCTTTTTTACAGGTGATAGCGTATGCTGCCATCTCATGTGGCAAGCTACCAAGTCTTAGGCAAAAGACAGCTGGGTTTGTCGACACACTCCCACTTTTCCGACAAGGCTGTCCAGCTAGACTGGACTCTTACAAACAGGAGGCACTATGCCATCATTTCTTTTGTGACGCTTTTGCTGCACACAACGCACTTGCAGATGCAGAAGCCCTAAAGAAATTGGTTGAACAGGTGCAGTTTGCACAAGAACTTCTGGTTAAACACTCTTTTACTCTGGAGTTTGTTTTGGAGTTGCAGAGATTTTCAGCAGCCAAAAAAAGCATGATGACCAGCTGGGAGAATCTTGTGTTCTGTCTAAATCAGTGGCTGAAAAAGCTGCTGGTTCTGGCCTGAGTGTTGACCATTTGAGGCTCGCTTACAGTAGGGGTGGGGCAGATGCAGTTGAAGCCGTTCTGTCTGAACAAAATACAGATAGAAAAACCCGCGTAACCAAACAGAAGAGTATCCTGACAAGACTGTCCATTTTTGTGGCTGATATGACTCAGTAGGTTTAATCACTTTCCTTCTTAAGTTTCTGTTTCGGCTATTCTCGTGAATTAATTTTGATCAAGGGAGTAATTTAAAGACTTTGGATTACATTTTCCAACGAAAGCTTTTATGTTGTGTTAAATCTGTTATTCAAATAGTAACCAGATTTACTTTCACTTTCTAAATTTACAATTGAAATAAAACATTGAGTTCCTGGATGATGAAAGTTCATGTCACATGAGTAATGTGAAGAAAATATTGAATTAGTAGGCCACCATGCGTTAGAGATTTGTTTTAACCCTTAGGCTGGTTGTCGCGACATATGTCGCGCTACTTTAGTATACTGTCACCTGGTTGTCACGACATATGTCGCGCTACTGGCTCAGTCTGTTTGGTCGGTTCCGATTACCTCCCATGGATGCGAAAACCTATATGACCGTTTTTTGTTATTTTTCTCTCTGTTAATTCACTAGTGGCTATGTAACATGTGTTACATAATTGCACTGGTCAGTGTAAGGGTTAACCTTCTTCACTTTACTCTCATAAAACTAAATGTAAACGTTAAACACATGTAGTTTCAAAGACAAGGACCACCATGTAAACTGAGAAAGGCAGCAAACTTGCATCAGTCATCCTGCATAGCAAAACAGGTTGAGGTGACATTCTAAAACCCATCAACTAACTAACCGCACAGTGGACCTTCACCGTGCTTCGTGGGTCGTGGACGACCCAGAGCCTCACAAAATCGTCTTTATCTCTGACACTATTTGGAGTTTTTAATTGAGACTTCATGTAATCTCCAATCATCATAGGTATCTTCCTATTGCCCAACTTTTGAAAGATTATCTTTGTAAACAAACAAATAAACAATGACGTAATTTGAACTACACAGTCCGGATGATGTGGGTCGTGGACGACCCATATGGAATTACGTCAGGAATTTTATGCTGTTTATCCTTATTCGGATGGTGTGGGTCGTGTACGACCCATACTCTACAAAGAGGCGGCAAAGCGTTTATTCCTATTCGGATGGCGTGGGTCGTGTACGACCCATACTTTTTACGTTGAATCTTTCTTTGCAAAGTATGGGTCCTACAATTAGACCCACATCATCCGGACCGTCGCGATATAACCTTCGTGGTTGAAAACGACGTAAAACACCAAATAAAGAAAGAAACATCATCCGGACTGTGTAGTCCAAAGCGTGATCCAGTGAAGGTTAAGACCTTCAACAATCATAGAAAATTGGGTCTAATAAAGGAGGGAGTGTTAAAATGAAGGTAATTTAACAGAGGTTATGAACATCAAGTCTGAGAAAAAAAGGCCCTAAAATGAGGGGGTCTTGTATTGGTTGGGGAGGGGAGGGGGGGGGGGGGTAAAAGGGGGGTTGCACTGTATGCATATAACAAACGAAATTGAAAAGTTGTTATTGAAATACAAGACCAAATTTTAAACGCAGCTCCTCTGACCATGCACTGTCATATGATCTACAGTATTTCTGTCAGTCGGTTAATCTCTTTGGTTATTGCAAAACTTTTTGTGTGTCTTCCTTCATGCAACAACCACTTTCATGGGCCTGCCAGCTCTTCTAATCAATATCAAGAAGATTCAGGGGTTAAATCTTCATAGAGAAATATCTAATGTTATTCACATTCAATCATACGTGTAAATACGTGTTTCACCGAATTAATATTTGTTCACCTTGTAATATGGTACCTCTAAGACGTTAATCTGAAACTGTTTGATGCTTTCTTGAATAAATTTGTTATTCTTTCCGCCATAAATAATGGTGGGGGTAAAGGGGTGAAGTTGATGGGAGTGGGGGAGGGGGGATTGGTGGTGAAAGGCAGTGCTGGAGAAGGGAATTGCGGGATGTTTAAGTTGTCAAATGTAGATTGTTTCATGCTGTCACACACTAATAATAAATTAGAGCATTCTGTGATTTGGTCAGTAGTTTAACCAAATATGTGATTGGAGACGTATGGATTTTGTTCTCCCTTTGTACCTTGATATTTCAGTACTGATGTTGTTTAAATCTTTTCATGGACTGTGTTTTTATTGAATGATGTTGTTGCTCTGTTTCTCCAAATGTTGTCTTTACAAAGTTAAAAGTACTGTGTTATATTTATGTACAAATAAATCACAATGATAAAAAGTATGCGCTGAAAAGATACAGATATTAGATGCGGCGAAACCTTTCGAAAGCATGAGCAAAAGAACAATTCAAAAAAATCAAAATCAAGTTGTATGTTTGTGTGTGTGTGTGTGTGTGTGTGTGTGTGTGTGTGTGTGTGTGTGTGTGTGTGTGTGTGTGCGAGTGTATGCGAGTGTGTATATATGTGTGTGTGTGTGTGAGCATGTTTGTGTGTCAGTTTATTGTGTGTGTGTGTGTGTGTGTGTGTGTGTGTGTGTGTGTGTGTGTGTGTGTGTGTGTGTGTGTGTGTGTGTTTATCTGACTACCTTGCTTTTCTATTTGGAAGATAATAATTATGCACTCTTGTTTGAAAAAATGTGTAGGGGGTGGGGGTAGTAAAAGCGTCACAGATCAAGATTTCGGGTGACAAGAGGTGTGTTTATATTAACTGTGATGAAGAGAGAGAACTGAACTTGGTATCTAACACAATATCTCAACACTGTAACCACTCTTCCACTTTTAATTCATGTTTGATTGTCTTTCATGCTTGTAAGTGAGCTTCAAAAATGGGTAAACAAATTTGTTATCTCTAAATTTACCATTAAAATCACTATGTTTCATGTTCAATTTTGCTTCCCTATTTCTCTTCTTCGGTTTTTATATTTAGTCAAGTTTTGACTAAATATTTTAACGTAGAGGGGGGAATCGAGACGAGGGTCGTGGTGTATGTGTGTGTGTGTGTGTGTGTGTGTGTGTGTGTGTGTGTGTGTGTGTGTCTGTGTGTGTGTGTGTAGAGCGATTCAGACCAAACTACTGGACCGATCTTTATGAAATTTGACATGAGAGTTTCTGGGTATGAAATCCCCGAACGTTTTTTTCATTTTTTTGATAAATGTCTTTGATGACGTCATATCCGGCTTTTCGTGAAAGTTGAGGCGGCACTGTCACGCCCTCATTTTTCAACCAAAATGGTTCAAATTTTGGTCAAGTAATCTTCGACGAAGCCCGGGGTTCGGTATTGCATTTCAGCTTGGTGGCTTAAAAATTAATTAATGACTTTGGTCATTAAAAATCGGAAAATTGTAAAAAAAAATAAAAATTTATCAAACGATCCAAATTTACGTTTATCTTATTCTCCATCATTTGCTGATTCCAAAAACATATAAATATGTTATATTCGGATTAAAAACAAGCTCTGAAAATTAAATATATAAAAATTATTATCAAAATTAAATTGTCCAAATCAATTTAAAAACACTTTCATCTTATTCCTTGTCGGTTCCTGATTCCAAAAACATATAGATATGATATGTTTGGATTAAAAACACGCTCAGAAAGTTAAAACAAAGAGAGGTACAGAAAAGCGTGCTATCCTTCTTAGCGCAACTACTACCCCGCTCTTCTTGTCAATTTCACTGCCTTTGCCATGAGCGGTGGCCTGACGATGCTACGAGTAAAATGGCATTGCGTTCAGTTTCATTCTGTGAGTTCGACAGCTACTTGACTAAATATTGTATTTTCGCCTTACGCGACTTGTTTGATCATCTGACTGACTACATTACTTTTTAATTGAAAGAGAATATGCACTCTTTTCTCGCAAAATGGGTAGGGGGTGGGGGTAGTAAAAGCATCACAGTTCAAGATTTTGTGTGACAAGAGGTGTGTTTTATATAACTGTGATGAAGAGGGACAACTGAACTTGGTATCTAACACAATATCTGAACACTGTAACCACTCTTACACTTTTGATTTATGTTTTACTGTCTTCCATGCTTCTAATTGAGCTTCAAAAATGGGTAAATAAATATCTTTTTTGCATTATTTTGATGTAACAAGTCATATTCATGCTCAATTTTAGAACTAACACAATTTTTTTTTTAAACAAAGATTTTTTTCAAAAAAAGGCCCAAAAAGTGACATTCGCGCTGTAGCTCTTTCTTAAAAAATCGTTGAAGATGCAGGTTTGAAATTTGTGACCCTCCACCACGAAATGAGTCGCATGTCACCTCGCGCGGTTCTGCGCTAGGCTTAATATATGTCCGGGGAGTGTCTGGTAACAGTGTGAGGGTCACCTTAGTCACAGGCTTATAACTTCAACAGTGTTCACCAGTAGCTATTTCCTGTAATAACACGGCCTTTTTGACCAATTTCATTTCCAGATTCGGTTGAGAGGCATGCAATGAGGGAAGATACAATTGTGCATGACATTTTCCCAATCAGACCTGCATTCCAGTTACAGTAAATAAATAAGATTTTTTTTCCATGGACAAATCACGGTGTGAACACCCATAACACATAACAACACAACCGTTTTATAAGCACAGGCTTTGCTCTCAATTCAGTGATCTAAAATAAACCAAAGAAAAAGAGGAAAACTAATAAATGGACAACAACAACAACAACAAAACAGACAATTCTTTTAAAAAGATATCCACATCACAAGATGTTTGTACCGGAACAAAATCAACTCAACACACAGCAAGCGAAAAGGTGTATTTGGAATATTGAGAAACAGACAAACACTCCCAGACAATTTAGATATTTTAATTTGTGAAACACAGCACGCGGATTGCAAACCATTCGCGATAGAGCAATAGATCAGTACTGCACCATCTTGACCGACTTGACCTTCATGGCAATGTCTTCGCCGTGCCAGGTGGGCAGCCAGTGGTCCCGGCCCTCCCAGAACTGAAAATAGTCGTCACTGGCACCGGTTGTCCAGGGCTGCTTGTAGGGATAGTTGATGTAGCTCGGCGCAAACCAATTGCCTCCAATGGCCACGTTGAGAATCAGGTAAAACTAGAGAAGAGCAGATGGCACGATCGTTTTAAACGTTTTTGGAGTTTGACCAAACAAAAGCCACAACAAGCAATGGTTGAACAAGGAATACATCCCAGTCGAAATATGTTATGTTTATGTTTTGTTCATGTTGCTTGTTGTATAATGTTGTGATATGCAACGCACACACATTTCTCATTCGAAAAATAAATAAAGTGTTCTATGTCTTTGTTTAATGTTGTAACTGTGTGGGCGTTTAACAACATGTATCATCTTTGTCTAGCGTGAGAAAGACTGAACATCAGGCGAAGTTGAGAAGGTTTTAAACCAACAGTCTTTTTGGTTAGACTAAACGTTTCAAAGTTCACGTCATTGGACGCTGTAATCAATCAACAACTGCACAAAATAACAGAAAAAATCCTACCTATAGATACCTTCGATCCATCCCTGTAAACGTACACAGCCACATACAAATTATCTACTGCTCTAGCTCGATAAACGCTTAACAAAAATCAATCTATTTATTCATCCGTACTAGACCCCACTGTAACCTTAGAATTTCACAAGTACAACCAGACTCTGGTCATCGAACGCTAACATGTTGTGAAGTTTCGTGGAATAGTTGAACAATTGTTAAGTTCGATCCCCCCCTGTAAACGTACACAGCCAGATACATAAGCTCTCACCAACTGGAAACGACACTGATACAGTATCCAGAGAACTACGAAACGCGCTGCTTTTCAAGTAAAAACGTTGAACCGACGAATTATAGCAGTCATACAACAGAACAAAGATCTATTCTTTCAACTATAGCAACAATATTTGGCCCCAACTAACAACAATAAGACGAACAAGAACAACAGCAGGAACAACAACAGCAAAAAGAACACCAACAACAATAGCAACGTGTCAATTTTACGTAGCTCCTCACCGGCCTGTCAAAAGGAGCGTTTTTGCCGCCACGGGCCCAGATGTTGGTTCCGTTCAGATGGGAGGCGTTCCAGAATCCCTGAGGGGGAGTGTCCAGTGTCAGCACCCTGTGGTCGTCCACCCCCGTCCTGCACACACGCCGTACACAATAGAACAAAATGACCCGTCGGTGCTTCAGGCCCTTGTGGTAGGATCATTTTGCGTCATCAAAACAAGAAGAGAAAATGCTCATTTGTATAAATATAAATCAGAAACAAATTATCTACTGCTCTAGCTCGATATACGCTAATAACAACACAATCTATTTATTCATCCGTATGTGACCTTAAAATTTCAAAAGTACAACCAGACTCTGGTCATGTCTAGAGGCAATCGAACGCTAAAATTTTGTGAAGTTTCGTGGATCTAGCTTAAATGAATAGTTGAACAATTGTTAAGTATTAATTTGACCCAAAACTAACCGTGCTACGACCTTGACATTTGGCAATGGTCAACCAGACCTGGGCGATGTCTAGAGGTCATCAAACTATGAGAGCTTGTGAAGTTTGAAAGCTCGAGCTTAAAAACACGATCAAGTGATTGATAATTGTTCACCGCAGTGACCTTGAAATTACGAGGGTAAACCCCAACCTGTGTGAAGTTCAAAGAATTGACGAATGCGTTACTCTTCCTGTAGCCTGTATGAGCCAAGTTCAACGGTACAACTTAACGATGAATGACAGACACCAGGACACTCTGATAAAAACTCGTACCTCTGTTTACCTGATATAATCCTCTGTCCAGTCCAGCCAGTAGGTGTGAAACTCGTCACCAAACGTGGTCCCCTCAAGGCGACTGTAACACAACAGGAATATACAGCTGATTTAATAAACAAACAAAAAAAGGTATGCACAGCGTTCTGTTCTAATCATCACTATATCACACCCCGTATATTTACGGCTATATCGAGCGTGCGCCTCCAGATCCGGACTTTATAGCTCAATCAATGATCGTGATGCTGTGTATAGTCTCTACCACAGAGGCGTTGCGGGGGTACCACACAGTTTTGACTGCTTCATTTCTTTTTATATTTAGTCAAGTTTTGACTAAATGTTTTAACGTAGAGGGGGGAATCGAGACGAGGGTCGTGGTGTATGTGTGTGTGTGTGTGTGGGTCTGTGTGTGTGTGTGTGTGTGTGTGTGTGTGTGTGTGTCTGTCTGTCTGTCTGTCTGTCTGTCTGTCTGTCTGTCTGTCTGTCTGTAGAGCGAGTCAGACCAAACTACCGGACCGATCTTTATGAAATTTGACATGAGAGTTCCTGGGAATGATATCCCCGGACGTTTTTTTCTTTTTTTCGATAAATACCTTTGATGACGTCATATCCGGCTTTTTGTAAAAGTTGAGGCGGCACTGTCACACCCTCATTTTTCAATCAAATTGATTGAAATTTTGGCCCAGCAATCTTCGACGAAGGCCGGACTTCGGTATTGCATTTCAGCTTGGTGGCTTAAAAATTAATTAATGACTTTGGTCGACCATGCTAAGTCTGCATTCTTCTCATCCAAAATACTCGCATGCACCTCAGTCAAACAGCTGTTTAGTGTCACCAATGACATCTTAGGCAAGGTGACTTGTTCCCCTCTTCCCACTATGTTCTCTGTACATGAGCTTCCCCAGAAGTTCGCTGACTTTTTCACTGCGAAGATCGCGCTTATTCGCGAGAAGCTTGATTCTGCTGTTGTCCCGCCTTCACCGGTTGCCGATAGGATGTATTGTGGTCCAGCCCTGCAGCGTTTTGAGCCTGTCACCAGCGAGTTTGTAAAAAAGGTGTGTTTAGGCGCTAGTCCGAAAACGTGCGAGCTTGACCCCATTCCGTCCTCTCTGCTGTGTGATTGTATTGATGACCTTCTTCCATACCTCACTCACGTCATCAACGACTCTCTGACTTCCGGCTCATTCCCAGATGAATTCAAACCTGCAATAGTTAGGCCCCTCATCAAAAAACCTTCACTTGACAAGAATTCCTTGAAAAACTTTAGGCCCGTTTCAAACTTGTCATTCCTTTCAAAAATCACTGAAAAAATTGTCCTTTCACAACTTCTCACTCACCTAGAGCAAAACCACCTTCTCAACACCCATCAGTCTGCATACAGGAAAAACCATAGTACTGAGACAGCACTTCTGAAGATTGTAAACGACATCCTTCTTAGCTTTGACGAAAATCAGGTCTCCATTCTAACACTACTGGACTTGTCTAGCGCATTCGATACGATAGACCACGAAATTCTGCTCCACAGGCTTCAGCACTCCTTTGGTGTTCATGATCTGGCCCTTTCCTGGGTTCGTTCGTACCTTACTAACCGGACGCAGACCGTTTGTGTCAACGGCATCAAATCTCAACCTTCAGCTCTCCAATACGGTGTCCCGCAAGGGTCCGTGCTTGGCCCCATACTTTTCGTTCTATATGCCTCCCCTGTGTCCGATGTTATCAGTCGCCATGCGTTGTCGCACGAGAGTTTCGCTGATGATACACAGCTTCATCAGTCTGCCCCCCTTGCTGAAGTTGACGATCTGGTATCTCGGACACAGGATTGCATTGCGGACCTCAGTGATTGGATGTCTTTAAACAAACTCCAGTTAAATAGTGACAAAACCGAAGTTATGCTGGCCTGTCCCAAGAAATTTCTCAATCACCCTTCTCTTCCTGCCTCTCTCACTGTCAACGAACTACCTATCTCTTTCTCTCCGTCTGTCCGCAGCCTTGGCGTCACTCTCGATCCAACTCTCTCTTTCCAAAAACACATCTCTAACATCTGCAAGTCCGCCTATCTAGAGCTGCGCAAGATTAGTTCAGTCCGTCACTACCTCACCGCTGATGCAACCAAAACGTTAGTGTGTTCTTTAGTCCTCTCAAAGATAGATTATTGCAATTCTCTTCTGGCCGGTCTCCCTAAGTACCTTTTAGATAGACTTCAAAGGATCCAAAATAACGCTGCCCGCCTGGTCTTCAAATCTTCCAAGTATGAACACGCCACACCCCTTCTTCACTCTCTACACTGGCTGCCAATCACTAAAAGGATCGAATACAAACTCTCCTCTCTTTCTTTTGCCGTCGTTTCTGGTTCTGCCCCAGAATACTTGTCAGAACTCCTCAATCTCTACACCCCTTCTCGTCAGCTTCGCTCCGCCGCCGACACTCGACTCTTCCGACTCCCCACAGTGCAAACAAAGACATGTGGCGAGAGGTCCTTCGCCTATCAAGCCCCTGTGACCTGGAATAGATTACCACTGCCTCTCAGACACACAGATTCTCTCACTACATTCAAGACAAATCTCAAAACACACCTCTTTCAGCGCAAGTGATTTCCCCCCCAGCATCTCCCCACCCACCCCATCCCGCCCCACCTCACCCCCTACCTAGTGCCTAAAATAACGTGTATATATATTTTCTGCGCTTTGTGTCAGCACTGTTTGTGTGTGTGTAAATAGTACCGTTGACACGTTTTTATATAGAAGCCTACTGTGGTTCTTGTACTTAGGCTGTGTATTGGACTGTCATTGTATGCCTGCATTATTAGTTGTCAGTAATTATTACATGTGCTGATTGTTCTCTTTGCCTGCGCGCGTATAGTATGTTGGTTATGTTTGGTCATAGTATGTTTGTTTATGTTTGGTCGTTATCTTGCCTGTGCGTGTATTGTATGTTTGGTCGCTTTCTTTGCCTGTGCATGTATAGTTTGTTGGTTATGTTTGGTCGGTTTCTTTGCCTGTGCGTGTATAGTATGCTTGGTCGATGTATGTATTGTAAAGCGCTAAGAGTAGACATTTTTCTAGAATAGCGCTATAAAAGTTTGCATTATTATTATTATTATTATTAAAAATCTGAAAATTGTAAAAAAAAAAAAATGTTTTTAAAACGATCCAAATTTACGTTTATCTTATTTTTCATCCTTTTCTGATTCCAAAAACATATAAATATGTTATATTCGGATTAAAAACAAGCTCTGAAAATTTAAAAAAAATAAAAATTATTATTAAAACAAAATTTCCGAAATCGATTTA
>NC_090248.1:31827822-31885862 GCF_037325665.1 Littorina saxatilis
CAGCCTCCATGATGTCAAACTCCCCGGACTTGGGCCACCCTCCATACAGACTCTCAACCGGCATCAACCAAATCGCTGCACACATGTACATGGGAAGTATAATTATGCTAACTGTTACTGTCAGCTGGGACATTGCTGTAGTCTACTCGTGCGACCACCACCACCACCGTCGCAAAAACCACTACAGCCGCCACGATGATGTTATAATTCTACACCCCAATTCCCCCAAAGAAAAACACAAATAAAGACCTAATAATTTCACTAGGAAAGAGCTTGTTGCCCATGGGAATCTGAGCAACATCCTCCACTCTGCCTTACCTGATGTGTCCTGAGGACGTTAACAAGGCTGATATGATTCAACCCGTCCATCACTCTCAGAAAGGAAAGCATACCAAAATGCGGAACACTCACCAGGCCAGAGCCAGTCACCCTTGGGTAGCTGGGCCACTACCTCCACCCTGCCGTACTTGATGTGTCCGGAGGTCCAGAGTGAAGCGGACATGACAGGACGGTTCTGCCTTCCTTGGGTTAAACAGCTCCCGCCACCATAGCAAACGTGACAGCCACCCCAGACCTCTGGATGAAGGAAAATACGTCATTTATTTTTGAAAGCAGTACAGTAGCAGAGGGTCTTACCACCACCGATCTAATTAATAACCATTTTTCATAAACTCACACCCATTCGACATAATGCAAACGCCAATACGTTCTTTTAAACAGCAACTTGCGTCTCTGCGTAGTATTAGTTATTGCACAGAATGTAAACCAAAACCGAAAAAGGCATAAAATTAAGTAAAATTAAGCTTTCTCACGTCTGGCGTCGATGGTGCCGTTGTAAAAGATGTCTTCTCCAAAACGATCTGCAGTCAGCGTCTGAAACAGGTTACAAGTGTTATCAGACCATCCTATTGCTGTTTCTGAAGACACATTTCGTTGTGCATTAAAACAAGCAGAAAGTTCAAAGGAAAATGTTTTTCTCAATTGTTATCCACTGTTTTTGAGTCACTTGAGAAAAAGTGACTCTATGTAATCGGTCAGTGTTAGTCTGTCCGGCCGGCCGTCCGTAGACACCACCTTAACGTTGGACTTTTCTCGGAAACTATCAAAGCGATCGGGCTCATATTTTGTTTAGTCGTGACCTCCAATGACCTCTACACTTTAACGATGGTTTCGTTGACCTTTGACCTTTTTCAAGGTCACAGGTCAGCGTCAAAGGAAAAATTAGACATTTTATATCTTTGACAAAGTTCATCGGATGTGATTGAAACTTTGTAGGATTATTCTTTACATCAAAGTATTTACATCTGTAGCCTTTTACGAACGTTATCAGAAAAACAAGGGAGATAACTAGCCTTTTCTGTTCGGCAACACACAACTTAACGTTGGGCTTTTCTCGGAAACTATAAAAGTGACCGGGCTCAAATTTTATGTGAACGTGACTCATTGTGTTGTGAATAGCAATTTCTTCCTGTCCATCTGATGCCTCATATAATATTCAGAACTGCGAAAGTGACTCGATCGAGCGTTTGCTCTTCTTGTTTGTTTGGGATCAATCATACCAATACAACTGAAGTGTTTTTCATTAGCTTACTCGTTCAAAAATTATCTAATGGCAACCGGTTCTTGCCTATTGAATTAATTCTAATGATTAACCAATAATGCCACAGGGAACCGGAGGAAAAACCGGCACGGTTGGCCTAGTGGTAAGGCGTCCGCCCCGTGATCGGGAGGTCGTGGGTTCGAACCCCGGCCGGGTCATACCTAAGACTTTAAAATTGGCAATCTAGTGGCTGCTCCGCCTGGCGTCTGGCATTATGGGGTTAGTGCTAGGACTGGTTGGTCCGGTGTCAGAATAATGTAACTGGGTGCGACATGAAGCCTGTGTTGCGACTTCTGTCTTGTGTGTGGCGCACGTTATATATCAAAGCAGCACCGCCCTGATATGGCCTTTCGTGGTCGGCTGGGCGTTAAGCAAACAAACAAACCGGAGGAAAATGTCTATCATAAACCTCAAAAGAAGAAGAAGGAACAACAACGCACCATGCACTATTTACGTCGTTTTTGCTCTCCATCATCTCCCTCCTTCACACACACACACACACACACACACACACACACACACACACACACACACACACACACAAACAAGCACACACACACAAACAAGCACACACACACGCACGCACGCACGCACGCACGCACACACACACACACACACACACACACACAAGCACACACACACAAACAAGCACACACACACACACAAACAAGCACACACACACACACACACACGCACGCACGCACGCACACACACACACACACACACACACGCGCGCGCGCGTGCGCACGCGTATGCACGCACGCACAGGCTGACTGGGAGAAAGATGAACGACTGACCGGTTTAATGTAGAGAGTGTTGTTCTTGACATAGCTATTTCTGCTTTCGGGGGACCAGATATCGAACTGCAGAAAGAACAACAAGATATGTATCGATTGGACATGGGATTTCCCTTCTTTGAACCATGTGACGTCAGAGGCCGACAAAACTTAAGCGGCAGCCGAGATTATAAAACAGTGCATGTTTGTGTTTGTTCAATCATAAAAACTAAAAGGAATTCTAACCAGAATCAATCGATACATAATGTATAATCGATGTTTCTTGTATAGAATATAGTCAATGTTTGTAAAGATTTTAGTCAAGCAGTATGTAAGAAATGTTAAGTCCTTTGTACTGGAAACTTGCATTCTCCCAGTAAGGTAATATATTGTACTACGTTGCATGCCCCTGGAGCAAATTTTTGATTAGTGCTTTTGTGAACAAGAAACAATTGACAAGTGGCTCTATCCCATCACCCCCTTTCCCTCCGTCGTGCTATAACCTTGAACGGTTGAAAACGACGTTAAACACCAAATAAAGAAAGAAAGAAAGAATGACATTTTACACAGATCTCGACAGTCATTGTTTACCTTGACCGCTAGCATATTTTGGTCAAAAATACAAATAACTTATAGTGTTTCACAGTTCAATAAGAATCTCCGAATTAGCCACTGGTTTCTGTCTTCCCATTGATATATTTATCTCCCTCAGTCACAATGACAAAAAATGAGTTATACTGATAACTTACTTGACGTGATACTGTCAGGAAGTATTACAATATGGAGCAACGAAATAGAATGACGGGCAGCCAGATTTTGGTGAATAATAATGCAACATATATATTAGGGCAGTATCGTATCCACTAATTATTTGTTATAATTATAGAAAAAAAAGCCTACCAACAAATCATCTAACCAACTACAATACACATTATTTTCTTACTCCGAGGCCAATGTTCGTGATGTCGTGTGTCCATTTCTTGGGGTCAATGACGCCGGAACTGAAGTCATCGTAGAACACAGTGGTCCCTCTTTGCCCCGAGTAGGTTTCACTGCTTTTCTCATTGACTGCACACACAGATACAAAGACACAGGAGACGTGACGAACTGACGTCGTGAAGAAAAAAATAGTTGAGTTAGGAATATCTGAACGACATACAAAAAAGAAGAAGATAAACTATAATAATGGAAAGAACCAAGCTTTAGTTAACAAATATTTCAATGCGTGATTAGGAAAAGAGCTGTGCTCAAAACGAAGAAAAAAGGCAAAGAAGCAATGTCGGAGTTCACTATTGTTAAATTTTGACTGTATACACAACATGTCAAAAAAGCTGAAGACCTAGTTTTCAAACTGCTGAAATCACTGAACTCCTTTTCGACAAAATAACGTCACCAATGTGTCAAATGCCAAACCACAAGTGGATCATATAACACAAGTTAGTGATTGACTTGTGTCCAAACTGATTTGTCACAATTGCATAGACCTACCTGGAACGTTTACGTGCAGTCGGTCGTCCACTTCCTTTTCCTTCCCAAGAGTCAGATCCGATATAAACGCCACAAAAAATATCGCGGCCACAACCGTCCCCCTCTCCATGTGTTCCATTGCTGTACGAGACATTGTTTTTTTTGCAGAGTACGTTTCTCTTTATGTAAGAAAAAGTTCCCTAAATCCTATGATCCTATCCTAACTAACTCTTTCAGCCGCTCTTCTCCTCAAGTGTAATCATAGAACACACATGTCTGCGAACGTTCTTATCCACTATTGTTTCTATGTTTAGCATTCAGGACCACATGACAAGGTCAATGATCGAAGTTTTAATTTGTTTTGATTGTTTGTTCTTTATGTGCGATTTTGTTGTACGCTTGGAGAGGAGAAAGGGAGGTGGAGATAAGAGACATAAACAAAAGCTGGGTCAGATAAAAAAATAAAAAAAATTTAAAACACTACTACGTGACCTTGCGTCAGTGTTGTGGCGGGTATATGTTAGGAGACTCGTCATAAAAAAACCCAGGTCAGATCAGAAACTAAAACTACAAAGATAATTTGTTTAAGTACGTTTCCGTGCGAGCGGAAATAGTACGGTTCGCCTCCTATACTGGAACTCAACGCACTATAAAAAGGCAAGTACAGTAAGTTCCGCCAGGACTTTTCCTAGCACAGCTGTACCAAGGCCGGTCATTAATAGGTGCTGTCAGCACTAGGACGAACGTAACCAGATAGCCTACCGTTACTTGTAGGTCGACTCAGACGACAGATCAGTATGTGGATGAGTGTGTAATACTTCTGTTCTAATCAAAAGACGAAAGCATGGAATTTTTAAAGAGTACTGAAAAATGTATTTGTGAGGGAAATTCCATTCTAGTCCCAGAATGTATTCTTTGATGAGACGCCGAGAGAGACTGCGTGAGAGAGAGAGAGAGAGAGAGAGAGACAGAGACAGAGACAGATAGACAGACAGACTGGCAAAGCGAGAAATGTGAGAGTGAGAGAGAGAGGGAGAGACAGAGAGAGAGAGAGAGAGACAGAGACAGACAGACAGACAGACAGACAGACAGACAGACAAAGCGAAAAATAGGAGAGCGAGAGAGAGAGAGAGAAAGAGAATAATAATTATGTGTTTGTTTATATGTGTCGCAAGCGGCCGCAAAACTTCTCCAAACCAAACTATGTCCTGAGTGCCTAATTAAGTGTATGAAACCAGGGCCGGACTAGGCGAAGAGGAGGGGGGGGGGTTGCCAGTGGTGGCCCAGGGGGATGTCCCCCCTCGCGGCAGGGGCGGATCAGTTCATTTTATGGGTGTTTTTTTTCAAAAGTATATTGTGAAGATATGGGTGTGAAGGCGCAAAGCGCCGAGCCGACGGCGCAAAGCGCCGAGCCGACGGCGCAAAGCGCCGAGCCGACGGCGCAAAGCGCCGAGCCGACGGCGCAAAGCGCCTAGCTTGCTAGGGGGGTCCGGGGGCATGCACCCCCGGAAAATTTTGAAAAAAAGGATGCCAAATGGTGCAATCTGGTGCATTCTGAGGATGATCATAACCAGTTTCAGGCAGCAGATTTTGTCACTGATTAATACCCCAAAAATTGAAACTCAATGTAAAATAAAGAAATGCATACCTCATTCAATATTTTTATTTTTTGGCTGGGGGGGGTCCGGAAACCCTAAAACCCACCCCCACCCCCCTCATTGTGGGGGTCAGGGGGCGAAGCCCCCTGAAGCTGACGGGTAGGTCATATTCTGAGATAGGAAAATGGTCGCTCCTTGCATGAAACGGCATAAAATAAGCAATAATTAAAAAAAAAATAAAAATAAGTAAGGTACATGTTTGGGCTGGGGGGGGGGGGGTTGCGCAACCCCCATAACCCCCCCGGTAGTCCGGCCCTGGAAACCACCACCACCACGTCCCCCGCCACCAACAACAACAACAACAACAACAACAACAACAACAACAACAACAACAACAACAACAACAACAACAACAACAACAAGTTTTTTGGCGAAAAAAATATTCTTCCCTTCATGCGCCCATAGTCTGTAACTCCAATACACGCCAGTTCTGATCAGACAAAAACGAACGGCTGCGGCAAACGCGCACAGTATAGAAAACCCCAATTAGCGCGGGCTCAGTACTGCACCATCTTGACCGATTTGACCCTCATAGCCGTGTCTTCGCCGTGCCAGGTGGGCTGCCACAGGTGACGTGCCTGCCACAGCTGGTAGTAGCCGGTGGCGTCGTCTGTCCACGGCCGCTTGTAGGGAGAGTTGATGTAGTCGTCCCAGAAGAACGCACCTCCCACTGCCACGTCCAGGATCAGGTAGAACTGTGGGGCAAACGAACAAAATCCAAAAACAAAGAGACTACCAACGTTCCAAATTTCAGAATCAAAAACCAAGAAAGGTAAGTTTGTTATTGACAACACAATACGTGGAAACAACAAAAAATCCCAAAACAAAGAGACTACCAACGTTCCAAGTGTCAGAATAAAAAACAAGTCGCGTAAGGCGAAAATACAATATTTAGTCAAGTAGCTGTCGAACTCACAGAATGAAACTGAACGCAACGCAACGCAGCAAGACCGTATACTCGTAGCATCGTCACTCCACCGCCCGTGGCAAAGGCAGTGCCCGTGGAATTGACAAGAAGAGCGGGATATTCGTTGCGCTGAGAAGGATAGCACGCTTTTCTGTACCTCTCTTCGTTTTAACTTTCTGAGCGTGTTTTTAATCCAAACATATCATATCTATATAATTTTGGAATCAGGAACCGACAAGGAATAAGATGAAAGTGTTTTTAAATTGATTTCGAAAAAAAAAATTTGATAATAATTTTTATATATTTAATTTTCAGAGCTTGTTTTTAATCCGAATATAACATATGTTTTTGGAATCAGCAAATGATGGAGAATAAGATAAACGTAAATTTGGATCGTTTTATAAATTTTTATTTTTTTTTACAATTTTCAGATTTTTAATGACCTAAGTCATCAATTAATTTTTAAGCCACCAAGCTGAAATGCAATACCGAACCCCGGGCTTCGTCGAAGATTACTTGACCAAAATTTCAACCAATTTGGTTGAAAAATGAGGGCGTGACAGTGCCGCCTCAACTTTCACGAAAAGCCGGATATGACGTCATCAAAGACATTTATCAAAAAAATGAAAAAAACGTTCGGGGATTTCATACCCAGGAACTCTCATGTCAAATTTCATAAAGATCGGTCCAGTAGTTTAGTCTGAATCGCTCTACACACACACACACACACACACACACACACGCACACACATACACCATACCCTCGTTTCGATTCCCCCTCGATGTTAAAATATTTAGTCAAAACTTGACTAAATATAAAAAACAAAGGTAAGCTGTTACAACGTTTGTTATTGACAACACAATACGTGGGGGAAACGAGAAGAGCGATTGCTCAGACGACTCACTTTCGTCATACGTGACATGAACAATGAATCTAAATATATATATTTGCCACTGTAGCGCTTCAAGTGTGTTACGTTTAAAAGATCTGGCTTCAAAAATGAGCCAGAACATCAGTGTAAATGTTCCGCTTTTTCATTGACCCTGCCATGATTTTTGATTCACAACTCAACGCCGGTGGGAATGACTGCTCATTTCGAAGACTCTCTAAGCTGGTCAACGTGAATAAAAGAAAATAAAGATACTGTAGAAAGTCATTAAGGTCATGGAATTATTGGCGTTGGCCATGCGAGTAGTAGACGGCTACTTTGCAATGCACACAATCTCTAAAAGTGTCCAAATGAAGAAAAATGCTCCTCATATGTAGGGGAAGGGCTTCTAATATGGACCGGCTCCTACTATGGTCCACCTCCTGTTCTGACAAACTAACGGCGATAGAGCACTCAAACAAAAATTCATTCGCTGTATTCACCCTCTCTGAAAAACTTGCACATGTCCAATCAGTTGCAGAAACACAAACCTCAAAATCGTTAGGCTTTTTCTCTTTTTTTTCACTAATGCTCAGAGGAACGTACCGGTTTATCGAAAGGCGCGCTCAAGCTGCCGTGGTCCCAGTAGTGGGTTCCCTTCAGGTGGGTGTTGTTGCGGTATCCCCCTGGTGGTGTGTTGACGGTCAGTACGGTCTTACTGTCCACTCCAAGTCTGCAGCAAATCGTAGAGAAACCAAGCTGAAGCGCAATGACCTGTCTCTGCTTCGTATGCTAATAGAGGATTACTTAAGTCAGTCGTATGCTCATAAAGGATTACTTAACTCATTGTCTCCCAGGTACGGATATATCCGTACCCACTCATATGGCTCTATCTGACCAGGTTTGGATATATCCGCTCAGACTGTTAGCTTCAGTCGCTTCCTGTAACGTCCATCTAACGCCTGCATTCCAGCGAGTTGATACACAAACACTACACAGTCACTACAATAATTATTCTGAGTGACCTGCTGCAGCACAGCTGGTCTCGGCTAAAATAAAACGTGGTCAACATAGGTGGGGTAGAAAGTGTTAAGTCAGGTTATTTTCTCTAGACCTCTCTTTTGTTCTTCTTGTGTTCCAACTGAAGATATTGTCAACCATGTTAATGGTGAAAGAAGAGAGATTTTGTATCACGCGTGAGGGATTACGTTTGACAAAAAGCGCTGTTTTCAACTATGACCCAGTCGTCTGTTTTCCACTGACTAATCAATACTTGTTGGAGGTCGTGTTGTTTTTTCCAGAAAAAAATGGTTGCGTTTTCTGTATAATATTGCCAGTTTTTAAACTTATCCACTTTTTGTCTGTATCAAGTGGTGGAAAATATCATCTTCTCTGGACGTATCTGCACAATTAAATGACAAGGAGTTCAAGGCCAAGGACAAAGCTCATTGTTGAGAAATGTCAGCAACGACCAATCCCGGTTAAAACGTCGAATTCTTTCGAAATCCTGCCCATATGATTAATTCAACTTGTGGCATTATTTGTTAACATTTTAAGTCAATTAAAAAACTGCTCCAATCCCATTGTTTCAAATACCAAGTTCCATTATTCCTTTGAAACTGAATCCAAAGCACGTGTAAGATCAACACCAAGTAACAAAATAAATCACTGTAAGTTGTTATACTAACTTGATGTGATTCTCGGTCCAGTCCAGCCAGAAGGTGTGAAAATCACCTGCGAATGTGGTGCCCTTTAGTCGGCTGCAAAAGAATGACAAGCACAAAACGTGGAGTCCGGTTTGCCAGAAGCATGTAAACATCCCAGATATAAACTGTGCACCAAAAAAAGGTATTGTGACGACTTTCGCATCCAACTAAAGAATTTGACCCCGTGTTTTTACGTGAATTTTATATCCTGCCTCAACCGTTGCCCAAAAGTCATTCTTGGGGTCGAACTTTAGTCAGACCCAACCTGACTCCCTCCCTCGAAAATTAAACTTCAGCCAGCAATATGGTTAGTTAGTATCTCGATTTGTCAGTCAATTGTGCCCCCCCCCCTCTCTCTCTCTCTCTCTCTCTCTCTCTCTCTCTCTCTCTCTCTCTCTCTCTCTCTCACACACACACACACACCCCCCACACACACACACCCACACACACACCCACACACACACACACACACACACCCACACACACACACACCCACACACACACACCCACACTCACACACCCACACACACACACACACACACACCCACACACACACCCACACCCACACCCACAAAAACACACACACACCCACACTCACACACACACACCCATACACACACACACACACACACACACACACACACACACACACACACACACACACTTACTACTCCCCCTTGTATCTCAAGTGTCCAGGGCCATCTCGTTCAGACCCGAAGTTAAAATGCGCATGGTCGCAGTCCACGCCCACAGACAGGCCGTTAGGATGCTTCAGGTGCTCGTTACCTGGACAGGTGAAAAACAGTCAAAAGCTCGACACGGAAAAAGAGGAGGAAGCGATAGAGATCCTCTCTTTCCAGAGAGAGAAAGATGGGGAGAGGCAGGCAGGCAGACAGTTAAACAGACAGATAGGCAGACAGGCAGGCAGACCGACAGACAGACAGACAGACAAACGGACGGATGGACGGACGGTCCGGTGGGCGGATAGGCAAACAGACAGACGGACAGACAGACGGAAAGACAGACGGACAGACAGACCGACAAACAGACGGACAAACAGACGGACGGACAGACAGACGGACAGACAGACGCACAGACAGACGCACAGAAAGACGGACAGACACAGACAGAGAGAGAAAAGAAAGGAGAGAAGAGAGACAGAGAAGGGGAGACAGAGAAGGGGTGGGAGAGAGAAAGAGGGGGCCGGGTAGACAAAGAGGTTGTCATAGACAGCAGCTTGCTGAAAGGGAAGTGTGACATCTACAGTATGACCTGGTCCCACCACTTATTCACTTTGTCGGGGCTACCTGAATTAATGGCACACCTTAACGCCACTGCACGTCTTTAAACAAATTCAATCATTTTTCTTGTCACAAGTTCTATAATCTTCATATTGCCAAACGATCAGTCTACAACCAGTCAGTCAGTCACTCTGTCAAAGAGCAGTTATTTGGCAGTGAACCGTTTACAGCATGCCAACATATTGACTAACCACTCAACCTTCAGTCACGTTGTCAGTCATCCAGACAGTCAGACAGTCAAGCATGCCAACTAACCAGTAAGTCAACGTGACACCTTACCTACAGCTTCCACGATGTCGATCTCTCCAGACCTCGGCCAAGGCCCGTAGTGTCCCGGGTCGACAGGCATCATCCAGATCGCTGGAAACATGGGGACATGTCATTTTCGTATTTTGTTCAGGGCTCCCCACGGACGCTCTTTTTAGACTGTCCCGGGACCCCCACTTTCAATCTTTGGAGGGTCCATGGACCCCCACTGCAGAATTGTTGAGGGTCCTAAGGGTCCAAAATCCGAAAGTGTCCCGGTGAACTTATAAAACATTGGGGTCACGCATAGTGTACTGTGTACAATAGCTGACGATTGCAGTTTGAAAAAGTATCTACGGAACGCACGATTAAGAAAATGTAATGCGTCCAAGGACCCGCTTTTTTGAAGTTAAGTACGTGTTTTCGGCTTCTAGTGCGTTGAGGACGCAGGGACGCCCAGTTTGGGGAGCCCTGTAATGTTTCATTTCAAAATTAACACAGGTCTCAGTCTCTCCTCCCTCTTTAAAATGAACACAGGTCTCAGTCTCCCCTCCCTCTTCAAAATGAACACAGGTCTCAGTCTCTCTTCCCTTTTCAAAATTAACACAGGTCTCAGTCTCTCCTCCCTCTTCAAAATGAACACAGGTCTCAGTCTCTCCTCCCTCTTCAAAATTAACACAGGTCTCAGTCTCTCCTCCCTCTTTAAAATGAACACAGGTCTCAGTCTCCCCTCCCTCTTCAAAATGAACACAGGTCTCAGTCTCCCCTCTCTCTTCAAAATGAACACAGGTCTCAGTCTCTCCTCTCTCTTTAAAATTAACACAGGTCTCAGTCTCTCCTCTCTCTTTAAAATGAACACAGGTCTCAGTCTCTCCTCTCTCTTTAAAATTAACACAGGTCTCAGTCTCTCCTCTCTCTTTAAAATTAACACAGGTCTCAGTCTCTCCTCTCTCTTTAAAATTAACACAGGTCTCAGTCTCTCCTCTCTCTTCAAAATGAACACAGATCTCAGTCTCTCCTCCCTCTTCAAAATTAACACAGGTCTCAGTCTCTCCTCCCTCTTCAAAATTAACACAGGTCTCAGTCTCTCCTCTCTCTTCAAAATGAACACAGGTCTCAGTCTCTCCTCCCTCTTCAAAATTAACACAGGTCTCAGTCTCTCCTCTCTCTTCAAAATGAACACAGGTCTCAGTCTCTCCTCCCTCTTCAAAATTAACACAGGTCTCAGTCTCTCCTCCCTCTTCAAAATAAATACAGGTCTCAGTCTCTCCTCCCTCTTCAAAATTAACACAGGTCTCAGTCTCTCCTCCCTCTTCAAAATTAACACAGGTCTCAGTCTCTCCTCTCTCTTCAAAATTAACACAGGTCTCAGTCTCTCCTCCCTCTTCCTTCTCCTCGTCCTCAATCATGATCATCATCACCATCATCACCACCTGGTCAATTTCCTATTTTTCGTCCTCACCGTCATTGAGAACCTCTGACGAACTCACTGGTTATTATCGTGTAGCTCTCAGACACTCTCTCACAGACTCCAACTGAAAGACCCTCCAGTGTAGCTACCACTCCTACTGTCAAACACTATTAGCTCACCACAAGCTCTAGCCAGAGCCATTTCGCTTTGAATCATTGGATAATGTGTCCGTGTACTCTAATGTCCCATTATTGGGCACATCATTATGAATTAACATTTTGTTGTACTTTTTCGTTGGTGATAGACGTTGTAATACTTGATACCTCTGCCAATCTTAAAACCATTTACAAAATACAATTTTATACACATTCTCCTTGTTATGGATCTTCATTTTTTTTCTAAAAAGTGCTTGTTTAATGAAGACTTTGCCATGCTGCTTTGTTTGACTGGTGTGTATTTCGCAGGTCCAGTCGCTTTCGAGGAGCTTTGCCACGACTTCTGCCCTGTCATATTTTAATTAGTATCTTCAGACGGTCACTCTGTGTGGCAGACATAAGGGCCGATTCTTTCACATTTGACGGTAAATAAAGTACCAAATATCCAATTGCGAACACTCACCAGGCCAGATCCAGTCGCCCCTGGGAAGCTTGGCGACCACCTCCACCCTGCCGTACCTGATGTGTCCGGACGACCTGAGTAGAGCGGACATGAAAGGACGGTTCTCTCTACCGTGGGTCACGCAGCTACCCCAAGTGGGTTGGCAGGTACCCCAGGTCTCTGCATATGCAAAAGGACAGTCAGTATTACGTCAAATACAATCTCCATTTGGTTGGAGCATGCTTTCTAGATCAGGGGAAAATAACCGACAGCGCTTTTCTTGTCATGACGTCCGACGAGCAAGAAACGCATGTTGCTCGTCTCGTCATTGCATGAAAAGTGCTGTCAGTTATCTTTTCCTTCTAGTTAAATGCATTTGATTCAGAAACCATTCGAAAAAAAGTTGTGAAGTAAACTGAGTACATTGATAAATAAGTCGCTGATGCAAGGTATAGATGGGCTGAAACAGTGAATCTTTTCGTGCTGTGCGTGTTTCAAATGCCAATTTTAAGAACTGGAGACGCTGTGCGATTAAAAGTCTTTAGATACTTTGTCAAAAAAGTAAGCAGCGTCTAGAATGAGATCAAGCGCATTTTTAATTGGGTTTACTCACTTCTTACGTCGATGGTGCCATGGTTAAAGACGTCACTTCCAAAACGGTCCACGGTCAGCGTCTGAAATCATTCACAACATGTTTCAGTATCTTACTGCAACTTTATCGCGAACAAACGAACAGTCAAACCAGAAACCAAACATATGTCACATCAGTTCAATATAAACTGCTTACCGGTTTGATGTACAGATGACCGTTCTTGACGTAACTGTTCCTGCTTTCTGGAGACCAAATCTCATAATTCTGAAATACAAGAAACTTAAAAAAATAATGATCAAGTAAAACAATTTTAAAAAATATATAAAATAGAATAAGGTGGTTTTTTTTAAAAATCGTACTTTAATGCACCAAAGTTATCGTGAACATGCATGCGTTTGATATTAATATGACATGGCATGATTGCCAGACGGGGTAGATGAACGTTATGGGTTGTTTTGGATTGAGAATCTGTTGATCTTTTCGCCGACATTAGAAGGTTGCACAATCTTAAGCTGTTTGGTGTTTTTTTCTTGATTTTTTCGAGCGGAAAATTTGGGTTTGTGCATATAGTTTTTGGGCTCTCTGTGTTTTCCGTTCAACAAGTTGTTTGCTGCTTACGGTAGGAGAACAAATGGGTTTTTTCGACCAAATTCTATTTCACATAAACGGCCTTATCACAAAGGTACACCCAAACGCATCTGCCTAGTGGTTAACTTAAGTTTCTGCTGTTGGTGCTGTGTTGTTGTTGTTGTTGTTGTTGTTGTTGTTGTTGTTGTTGTTTGCTTGTTAGTAATGTTTATTTGACGAGTATTATAGTGGGAACTCAAGTAATTGTACCGCCATCCCCACAGCCGTGATGTCATGTGTCCATTTCTTGGGGTCAATGTGTCCAGAGCTGAAGTCATCGTAAAACACAGTGGTCCCTCTACGTCGCAGATAGTGTTCACTGCCTGGGTCTGCACACACACACACACACGCACACACGCACGCACGCACGCACACACACACACACACACACACACACACACACACACACACACGCAGAGGAAGCTTTTCGTACATATTTTGGTCAAGATACTAAAGATACTAGCCTGAATAGGACAACAACAGGACGTGTCTTTTCCTGAGAGGTGTCAGCTCATGATGTGGTGATCACATCACGGGTAGCATATAATGTATTCCTATTCACTATCATTAGTTATAATCCCAACTTTGACAGCTTACCCTGTCAGTGTGGCAAACTGACGACTAGGACGCATTACCGACAATAAACCTTGTGCGACACACTGAGAGTTACAACACAAATACATCCACCGATGACCTACTCTCCGGGACGTCCCCCCGGAGATCAAGATTTTTTTTAACAAGATTTGAAGTAACAAGTGTGAAAACACAGGAGCATTTTAGAACCGTCTTCGTTTTACTGTGATTGACCTATAAATGTAGATACAATTTTGGATCGGCCCAGCATGGGTTCCAGGGCCGGACTACCGGGGGGGTTATGGGGGTTGCGCAACCCCCCCCCCCCCCCCCCAGCCTAAACATGTACCTTACTTATTTTTTTTTTTTTAATTATTGCTTATTTTATGCCGTTTCATGCAAGGAGCGACCATTTTCCTATCTCAGAATATGACCTACCCGTCAGCTTCAGGGGGCTTCGCCCCCTGACCCCCACAATGAGGGGGGTGGGGGTGGGTTTTAGGGTTTCCGGACCCCCCCCCCCCAGCCAAAAAATAAAAATATTGAATGAGGTATGCATTTCTTTATTTTACATTGAGTTTCAATTTTTGGGGTATTAATCAGTGACAAAATCTGCTGCCTGAAACTGGTTATGATCATCCTCAGAATGCACCAGATTGCACCATTTTGCATCCTTTTTTTCAAAATTTTCCGGGGGGGCATGCCCCCGGACCCCCCTAGCAAGCTAGGCGCTTCGCGCCGTCGGCTCGGCGCTTCGCGCCGTCGGCTCGGCGCTTTGCGCCGTCGGCTCGGCGCTTCGCGCCTTCACACCCATATCTTCACAATATACTTTTGAAAAAAACAGTCATAAAATGAACTGATCCGCCCCTGCCGCCAGGGGGGACATCCCCCTGGGCCACCACTGGCAACCCCCCCCCTCCTCTTCGCCTAGTCCGGCCCTGGGTTCGTTGAAGGGACGTTAAAAACCAACAACCAACCAACCGATGACCTACCAGACACGCTGACGTTCAGTCCTTTGTCTTGCCTCCTCCAAGCAGGAGACCTGGCCAAACTACTCGACACGAAAAATATCACGGCGACAACGGTCGTCCACACAAAGTTTCCCATTGCTGCTCTGGCTGTGACTGATAAGTGTTTGTGTCGCAGAGTCACTTCTTATAACACAGGCACTTTTGTCCATAGAACCCGCCCCGCCTATCCCTCGCCATCAGAGTTAAACAGCTCAGAGAGAGACCGAAGATAGTGGGTTTAGTTTTTGATACCGGTACGTACTGTAAAGCTGAAACGCGACCATACCAAATATAAACATACATAGACAACATAAACAAATGTACCATGTTAGATATGCCATTGCCGGTTTGCTAGAGAGAGAGAGAGAGAGAGAGAGAGAGAGAGAGAGAGAGAGAGAGAGAGAGAGAGAGAGAGAGACAGACAGACAGACAGACAGACAGACAGACAGAGAGACACAGACAGACAGACAGACAGACAGACATAGAGTGTGTGTGTGTGTGTGTGTGAACAAGAAACTGATGGTCTATATATCAGCTGCCACATATGCTGTAGGCAAACACTTCACAAAACCCACTTGCTGACACAAAAACTAAATTCATGTCATTGAGCTTAACCGTCAATTTCTTATCGCAAAAGTTCCGGGCATTTCCCTGGTCTGTTACAATCTTGTTTTCTCTGGCTTACCGTTTACACATGCATACCAAAATGCTACACTGTGCACGTGGTGGCTATTTGTGCACTGCGTGTGTGTGTGTGTGTCAGGCGTTCGTGCACGCCGCCTGGGGGTAAGTTTCTGGCAGAATACTCCCCACATGCACATCTATCTTACCTTATCCACTTTTGTGGTTAATAATACCATTTCTTGTGAGAAACGCGTAGGGCGACTTGAAATCCTTCCCAATCAGACAACCATTGCCAATAATTTATATAAACAAACGTTTGTTTTTACCATTTCGTACCAGACGATTATTGTGGGGTTAAAGGAGAGAATCACGTGGTGACTCTCCACAAGCGTTCTTCCCCTTGACTCAATGAACTGCAGTCTTTACTCTATCAGTCAATGAAACTGAAACTGAAAGGCTGATCAGTGAAGTGTTCGGTTAAAAAAAAGTGTAACAGGCAAACTTTCACAGGGCAAACTAGTAAAATAACAGATCCGATGTTGTTGTTTTAATCTGATATGTGATGACTTCCATGGCCCTAGTTGGCACCAGAAATCAAAAAAGAAAACTTAAATATAAGTGAGACTAACAAAATCAGAGCAGGTATATCTACATAACTATGCTACACTGTTGGTATCTCTTCACATAAACACACATACACATAAAATCTGCACACACAATTATTTTCAGTCATGTTTATTATGTTATAAATCAGTCAGTTTTACAAAAGACCAGCATCAGTGTTAACACATCACACTAACAGACCTAACCACAAAACTGATAAACACACAAAACTTTCACAAATCATTGCACAGAGACACTTTGAAGACTCGAGTCACCTCCTGGGGGAAAAGACTGAAAGTGCTAATTATTATTATCATCAACAGTGATGCCAGTTAACAGTGTTTTATTAACATCTCAAGGTCAAACACACAAGACATGCTATTTCAAAGACTTAATTCTATGACAGCCATGATTGGAATAAACCTAGGGGTGCAGAAGGAAAAAAAAATCCACTTGTCCAACAAGCAAAGAACTTTTGAAAATCACTAGCACACGTCTGGTATACCAAAATGTCTATATACAGGGTGACCCAAAAAAAAGAGTACCCAAACAAAATTGAATAACTTTGTCAATTTTAACTTTTTTTTCTTTCTTTTTGAGGTGAGTCAAGCTAATCCACTGCATGGTTGGATGAAATAAAAGCTGTTCTCACAATGAACTATACTAATGATCAACGGACGTTTTGCATAGAGACCTATTTTCGCACAAAATCATACAGAGATGTGCAAGTACAGTTCCAGAGACACTTCGGTCAGCGCGATTTCTATCTTTGGGGGTTCCTGAAAGACAACATCTACAGGAACAACCCACAGACAATCACAGAACTCAAGAGAGCCATCACAATTCAACCATTCGCGGAATCTCGCAACAGGAGTGTGTGCGGGTGATTGATAACTTTGCGCGGCGAGTTCAAGTTTGCCTGCAGCGGCGTTTGGAGCATGTTCTGTAGAATGAGCATAACTTTCCTGAAAGACAAGCTAGAACGCTAAAATTTTCTGTGCAAATCATGCGGAGGCTACTTGTGTGTGTAAATAAATTTTATGAAGATTGCTTTATTTTTGTTCAATTTATGACGTTTTGTTTGGGTACTCTTTTTTTTTGGGTCACCCTGTATATAGTCACTAGTGTATTAATTTCCACATCCCAAAAACCCTATTTGAAGTATGAAACAAAGAAAAATTGCAGCTCACCCAAAAGTCTGTGAATATGAGGACATCTGTGTTTGCTTTTTGCTTTTTTTTTTTAAAGAGATATTTGGCTTTAAGGGCAGGTGGGCCAGTGCAAAATTGACCAAATCGTTCAAAACACTGTTTTGGGTATTTTAGCAGATTATGTTTCCATAACATACCTATCATCCATGTGTGTCAGTGTTTTTGTCAAAAGTGTCCTATTTATCTGTCAATAAAGACAAAATGTGAACATGTGTGGCATTGATTGTCTTCTGTAGTCGATATTCCCCCGCCAAAAAATGTCTCATTTCAAAGGCTAGTTACGGCTTTGTCCTCAGCAAAACAGTGCATTCACGACATACGAAACTGCGCAGCAGCTCCTGACCTATAACATGACATCAGTGTTTTGATGAATGTTCCATTCACTCAGCCACTAGTCCGTTGCAAAAGCAGCAATCGTAATCGAACGGAATCGAACGGAAATGTCCTTATTTGGAAGGTACTCGACATCCATTGGTTCGTTTCATAAACCAAAATCGGGAACCAGTTTACTTTGTGAGTGCGCATGCTCAGCTTACGAATTTTGCATACGGAAACTACCGAAGAGACTCTCGGCCATGACGGGAACACCCGAAGTTCACTCGGTTTTACAACATCCTGGTTACACATCAAACGATCGGTGACAACCGAAAGCGAATTTTTCTTTGAGAAACAACCTTTGATACGATAACAATGGTTCGAAATAAGAAAGAGGACAATGTCTTTATTAGTTCGGTTAGCAACAACAAGTATTTCCGCTGGTACTAGGCCAAAGTTTGGATTCTGCCGGTGTTTCCGATACAGAGGAAAGCTTTGATCTCCACGCAGATCCACAGGTCGCCATTTCCGAACACGCCATGCATGGCGCAGACTTTTTACGTCTTGCAACTGGCTTGCTTTGCGCTGAATTTGAGTCAGTTTCTGAGCAGTATCTCCTCGACAAGCAAGTCGAGCATTTGCTACGCAAAAAAACAAAAACAGGAGAAAGTATCCAACATCAGTCAGATTATCGGTAATGTTTGCTGGGTCTGCCATTTCACGAACGAAACTGGATCAGCTACTGTTTGTATCAATCTGCACTTTCGTAAATTCCGTCACTGTCACTGTGTCATTTTCTTCACCGCGATACACAGTTCATTGCGAAGAGCTTCCTCAGTAAATCGTTCAGATTCCACGTACGATTTGTTGTCAAAAAACAAACTCAAACAAAAGTTTCAAACTCATCATCCTCCATCTTGCTTGTCGAAGCACTGAAGTACTGTATCGATGTAAAAACAAAAGCAGAAAACTTCGACCAACAAATTCAGCGCATAAAAGACACGACGAGATAACGGAAGGAAAGAAGCCTCGTTCTGGCTCAAGTAAGTTACCGTTAAAAATACCGTTATTCGCATGCAAATACAAACGAGAATCGGGTCATTGATACACGTTTAGCGCTGGGGCAGTATCCCCATGCTGGTTGACAGAGGGAAAGAAGGGATGGACGCATAAATTCGCTGCTGGCGTGCTAAAGGCTAAGTAGTTTGCAATTCAAATAAACTAAGCTGTTCATTCATAACACAGTTTTGTCCTTGTATGTCTGTTTCAATAGTGTTTCTGTGGTGTTCAATCTTCAATGTCGTTTTTCTCAGTTCAGCCATTTTGCCTACGGTTACGTCTTGAGTTACGCGATTTCTCTGGCTGTAATTTAGCTAGAGCAATATTTTCTTTTGTAGTTTGTGCAGAATATAACATTCTAGGGGATTACGAAGGGATTTTGCTGAAATTTTATTATAGTCATATCCAGATTATTTCAAAAAATAATTTCGCAAGCGTTACCCTAAAGTTTGACAGTTGTAACAAAGAAGTGTTCCTAACTCCAAATATAAATATAATAAACAAGATCTGCTTCGTAATCCCCTAGAGCATACCCAGAAGGATAAAATAAAACAATAATTAGAAGTGTGACAATCACATCTGATGAAAATCCGTGTATCTCCTGTACTCCACTTTTGTCTGTATTTTGACTGTTTTTGTCGCGTAAAACAAAAACCAGCAACCGAAAATACAAAACATGACTATTGTTTGTCATCATTTGTTCATTTCTTTCATAAAATAACATTTAGACACAATAAAACATTCAAAATAAAAAAAAAGGTAGTGCACTGGCCCACCTCCCCTTAAAGATACAAAAATTTCTGTTTCTACATTTCTTCTCTCTGTTATCTTTTCTTTCTGTTTTGTAAATGCTTCTCCTTTAAAACTTTTGTAGATCTTGATGCACTCCTTTCCAACCATGCAGAACAGTTATCAGTTATATACTCCTCCCAATAAAATGTTTCTTGTACATACAGTCCTAGCTCCAAGAAGAGAATATGTTTATCTTCCCCCCAAAAAGACAATTCTAATCACTAATACTACCTGTGATCTACTATAGTACTACAAACTGCAAGTTGACACTATTCTACAAGACAGTCATGAGTAAATTACCAAACTCAATATAACCTTTGATGCTAGCTTGTGACCATGCATGCAGCTAAAATTCTCTTTCTGGCTTCACGATCAGCTCAATTGATGCACCTGTCAATACTTGCAAATGCTACAAAAGTTTGATTTATGTTGCCATGAAATATATAACCCTGAGAGATTGGTGCAGTATTAAAAAAAATTAAATACCAAAGACAGCTCATGCAATCTTGTTTTGTTCATGTAAACAAAATCTACCACTATGAACACTGTTCTAAAGATAATAATGCTAATGTAGTTATTTCAGCAGTTTCCTACAAAACCCACTTAACTTTTCTGGAGGCCGAGTTGTGCCTCTTATACTTCAAGAACCCTTGGTTTTACCATACAACGCATTTACAAACTCATTCAAATATAATAGGATTCACTTTCTGCAAATGTTTCTGAGACTGAGACGTGCGTGTGTGTGTGTGTGTGTGTGTGTGTGTGTGTGTGTGTGTGTGTGTGTGACTCTGTGTGTGTGTGTGTGTGTGTGTGTGTGTGTGTGTGTGTGTGTGTGTGTGTGTGTGTGTGTGTGTGTGTGCATGCACATGTGTGAGTGTATGTATGTGTATGCACCTGTGTTCTTCATACGCATGCATAAAACAGGACATGGTAGAATGTTTCAAGGTGATATGAGTATGCATGGCATAGTTTCGATAAGTTGTTACATAGTCATTAGTCTCAGCTGCACAAAAATATATAACTTAAAAAATGATAAAACTCTCTTTTTGAATGTACAATGTACTGTGTTAATTAGTCTCATTAAATAAATGTCTTCATGGATCAAACAGTATTTTGTGGAATGTTCAAGTAAAACAAACACTGTGAGACACAAACAACAATGCAAGACCAAAACAACATATCTCAGGCAAGCTCTGCAATGCACACTTTTACCAACAAGCTGTGCTATAGAAAGCATGTGAGCACACACAAACATAATTTGTTGTATATTTGCTTCAGGGTGAATAATCAATCAATCAATCAATCAATGAGTCTTATATCGCGCATATTCCGTGGGTACAGTTCTAGGCGCTCTGCAGTGATGCCGTGTGAGATGAAATTTTATACGGCCAGTAGATTGCAGCCATTTCGGCGCATGTTTACCTTTCACGGCCTATTATTCCAAGTCACACGGGTATAGGTAGACAATTATTAACTGTGCCTAAGCAATTTTGCCAGGAAAGACCCTTTTGTCAATCGTGGGATCTTTAACGTGCACACCCAATGTAGTGTACACGGGGGGGAGGTTCGGACACCGAAGAGAGTCTGCACACAAAGTTGACTCTGTGAAATAAATTTCCGCCGAACCTGGGATCGAACTCACGCTGACAGCGGCCAACTGAATACAAATCCAGCGCGCTACCAACTGAGCTATATCCCCGCCAATAATGCCAACTTAACACTGAACAATTTACAAAACAAACAAAGATTGCACATTTTTCTTGCAGATGTTATATGTACAGGTATATAGAAACAACAACGCATGTACAGAAAAGCTCACATAAGCTATCTCTCATACAAAAGGGCATCATTTAGGACTAAAATTCTAACATCAGTCTGAAAAACAGTCTATTACTAATGTATCAAGCAATTATGCCTTTTATGTCTTCATGCCTCAGTTGCAAACTATGCAGGTATATCACCTAAATGAAACTTTACAGTGTAATTTTGTTTTAAGAACAACATGACAAAATGTATAACAAATTAAAATGTAACAACTTGCGGCATGAAATATGTACAAGCTGACCCCCAAAAAGTGCAACCCATCAAAATGTTTATAACTTCTACATCTTTGAACCGAATCACTTCATATTTGGGGGACACACATTTCAGCCACATGACCCTTCCACAAAACAGTTATATAAATCAAATGGTCTGACTTTTGTGCTATTTAAAAAAAAGTTGCTAAATTCGGTGATCGACTCAACAGTACACGGTTTGAAATTGAGCGGTAGCCAAACTTACCCGATTCAAGCCCTCCAGATTGTTACCTTTGGGGTAATTCGAATGACATAGTATACAGACCTGTTTACCCTAAACCCGAGGTAAGAGTACTTTCCCAAAAAGTTGAGTGTATTTTTCAAAAAGTTGGTGTACTTTGCAAGCAAAGCCATATGGGTTAGGGAAAATGTACGCCTGGGTGCAAACGTGTTTGTGAAAGAATAGCATGTCTTGTGAACACCTTCAGAATTTAACTCCTTCCAATACAACAGGGATAAAACAATTGTATTTACCTGTCAGTTTATAGCATTATAACCAGTGTCTTCCAAACAGATAGATAATGAAAAGATGAAGTTCGTGAAATAACATCTGCGGTTGACAGTGGCAAGTTCATTTTTACAATCATCTCAGAAAACATTGCTTCAGCACGGACTACAGCCTTTTCTTCTGGCAGGATTTGCTTTACGGTAATGAACTTCATAATTCCTTGGCAGCTTTCAGCGGATTTCTTTGCAGCAACCTTGTCCAGGTGAGTTTTGGAACTGCAGTGTCGTTCGATGTCATATTTCCCAGCATGGGCAACGGAGAAATCTGATTTACAATACTTGCAGTGTGCATGACTTTTTCCCATAGTAGACTCCACAATTCCTGGCTCTTTCTTATATTTCTCCAAGAAAATCTGCTGCTTCTGCTGTTTAGACTTGGTACAGTCATCCGAAACTGGCACATTTTACCGCTTCATTTTGCCACGATTGTCCAGACGATCGCACGTGCCAACAACTGAACAAGGTTTCCACAGCTGAAGACTCGCTGTCATGGTTATCTCCCTTCGACCGAAACCGGTATCAGTTGTACCATCCCGTAATCAGCACACCAACACCGGAAAACGTATTCTAGACTTTTTCTTATGCGTATTTTGTGCGTGTGTCGCGTATTTGCGTATCGATAATAATTTGGCGTACAAAATACGCCCAAATCGTACTGGTAAACAGGTCTGAGTATACCTTAATCAACATTAGACAGTCAGTGACTTGAATACAGCAATTACAGGCAGGATCAGGGCATTTCCCATGGATGAATGCGTTCATGTCATTGATGAATTTTTCACGACATTGCGCAAGTGTAACTTTACAACAAAGGGGTTAATTTTTTCAGTAATTTGAGTTTACCAAAGATGTTCATAGTTGTTGTGCATGAACTTCAGTTCGTCCATGACCATTCTACTCAGTTTCGCGTCTGTAGAAAAATATTGGCCGACATTTACCTAATGTCTCCAAAATGTGTTCCTAAACACAGCTCCGAAATTGTCACACAAACGCTTTCCTGACTATGGATTGCCCTGAACCTAGCTGTAACTGCTTTCTTTATGTCACCGATGATGTAGGGGGTGAAGGGGGTGTTTGTGTATACTCAGACATTCAGATGATCCAAAAGGTAAAGTTTGGAGGGTTTAAATCAAGTTAGTTTGGCTACCACTCAATGTCAAACCTCATTCTGTTGAGTCGATCGCCTAATTTGGAAACTTTTGGTGAAATTGCATGAAAGTCAGACCATTGGATCTGCAAAAATGCCACTCTGTGGAAGGGTCATGCATAGGCTGAAGTTTATATCCCCCAAATATAAAGTGATTCGGTCATCCGATGTAGAAGTTATAAACATTTTTGAGGGTTGCATTTTGTTTTGGGTCACCCTGTACAATCCAGAAACTGGAGCAAAATGTGTGAGCAAACTATCATCTAAACTAGCATTAAACTCTTCCTTGTGACACTGCTAATGATACACCTTAAACTTAAACAATACATTATCATAATGTTATGCTATTCAAACTCGACTTGCTTGAAACATCAGGCAATTGCCAACAAAATAATGTCAACAATATCAGCTGAACATGTGAGCAATAAATTACAAGCAAACTAGCACACAAGACTGTTCAGCTGTTTGTGTTTATTTGGTGTTTAACGTCGTTTTCAACCACGAAGGTTTTATCGCGACGGGGAAAGGGGGGGGAAGATGGGATAGAGCCACTTGTTAATTGTTTGTTCACAAAAGCACTAACCGCTGTTTGTGTTTCAGGTCAAATCTAGCTGTACACATAGCTCTCGTCATCACATTTAAAAAAAATAATACTTAACTGTTATGCATGAGTCAATTTACAAATAACAAATAAAACATAACAAAGATCTCACTTGTCGGGTTACAACTATGTATATGTATAAAACAGTGAACTATCAGGAAATGATCTGTCAACAGGCAGTATGTTGTCTAGTTTCTCAATGCCAACAACAGAATTTTTGTAAATCAACTTCCTTTACAAATGATCTTATATACACTTGTCTGTTTTCATGTTTGTGTTCACGAAGTACATGTCATGCAAATTTATAATTACTGTGGTCGCAGAAGAAAAATCTGCATGATCTTTGAAAACAAACATTTATCCTCCAATTCACACACAAAAATGAGCTCTTAATTTGATTCAGAAAATGTGTGAGTAGACATAAATATATACGCCAGATGCCTAAATACACTCAATATCCAAAACAGCATAAATATAGAGTGGTAGCTGCGATGCAACACCTCTCACGAGAGGAAACTTTCTGTTGTCCGTTGTCTATTTACTTTATTGGACATTTGCAATGTAGGGACACTTATGATTGGTCCCAAAGGAGTCCCCTTTCATAACAGGTATCACTGTACCTCGAGGTACTACATTTATTGTACAAGGTTCTATTGCAACACTCCCTAAAATTTGACATTTTCCTTAGTTAAGAATACATTCTATACTACGTTTTGTAACACATTAGGACACAGTTATGTTGACTCAATGAACAGACCCAAACGGTGTTGTCATTTCAGTATGTTTCTAAGACTGTTAGATCATATAGATATATATGACAGCTGCAGATACGTATAAATAGTTTTAGGTTTGTCTAATATCGTGAATTAAGCACATACACCAGCTTCCCCGTTGCAATATTTTTCTAAATGTTCAGCTTAAATATCTTGCTAATTGCATGCACATAAAGCTTCAGCTTTTTTTTTTTATATATATACAGGACACATATTCAGCCTCTCAATACCTTGTGGTCCAAAAGTATTGTGTGATTGAGTTTTTTTCAGTGACCTATACCATGCCACAATTTAAATGTATATCAAACATTATCATTAGCTCAAATGATTCGGACCATATTAAACTGACAAAAATTGTGTGCAATCTAGCAGTGACTGACAATGAAGATGTTTCTCTCCCAGCCTTAATTATGCATGTGTGTTATAATAAGCTAGCACATTAATCTCAGTTATATAGATGATACAATGCGATATTACGATGGTGACATGTCATGCAATTCATTTCTTAATTAACTTAAGACACGCAACATAAACACTGTGACTAACGACACAAACAGCAAATTTTAAAGCACCAAATGTAAACACCTTGAGTCTCAAAATACCTGTTAATGTCGGAATAAGTGTGGCACATTCCTCAATATGAGCAATTTTACTAACATACTTTCAGCTGTCTTCAACTAAGAGTGTGCACTACACTATGTCATAATTAACACTCAAACCACAAATTATTTCAGCATTAGTCACGAGTCTCATCCACTCTCTGATGAGTCATAAATCTAAAATCATTTGACAATGCATTTTTCACAAAGCTAACTCCATTCAACAGTAGCTGCAAGGTGTAACAGCCAGTAAACTTCCAAGCAGGGTAATTGAGCCCCCAATACTGCAGTGGTATAGATCTCACACTCAGAAGTGTACCGTGTGTACATTATGTATCTGAGGAATCCCTCACTATCACTGAGATTGCCAACTTTTATTCTGCAGACTTTTACAGTTCTTTCAGCTACGTATGCAATACAGGTAGCTTGCCAGTTCCAAAGTGAGCAAGAAAGTGTCACATCAGAGGATTAATCCCTCACTATCACTGAGACTGCCAACTTTTACTCTACAGACTTTTACAGTCCTTTCAGCTAAGCAAGTGCAATGCAGGTAGCTTGCTGTAGTTCCATTTCAGCAAAATGAGCAAGAGACACATCAATCTCTAAAAGTCATGATTTCTGTCATGATTAATCTGTCCTTTTTCCCTGTCTTCATAGGATATCTGACTGTCTTATGAAGTACACAGTATACAGTTCGTGTAGCGTCAAATGCAGCCAACACATGCTGTTTTTTAAATTGTCAGTTTTCAAATTGTGTCAGGGCTGTCAGATTCAAACTCTCATCCAGTCGAAGCAGCATCCAACGTACAGTCTTACTTTTATCATTTTTGGTCCACATGTTCCAACACCTCTTCTTTCAATTTCTTTACACTCATGTGCATGAATCAATCAGTGCTTGCACTCACAAAATACTAATCCATTCACAAGTTCCGCTGATGCTGTCAGATATATAAACCACAAAATGTCAGAATAAATAATCTTCTCGATTCAGCCAACCGAAACACCGTTCAAGTACCGTGTGACAATGCCTGTCACAATCGCTCGTTGACAGCACTGTCAGTGATCTCGTCAGCAGTCAGGGTTGAAGACTCAGTGACACTGTCACCACACACACTCTCTGCCGGACATCCACTGTCGGCCTGGCTCAGCTTGTCGCTGTTGTTGGTGTTGGTGTTGTTGTTGTTGTTGTTGGTGGTGGAGTCGCTGCCGCTGCTGGTGGCGCTGGAGTTGGACTGGGAAGACAGGCGCTGGGAGTCGTCTGGGAGCTGCGCCAGCACCAGCTTACCCAACATGTTCACCCATCTGTAACATCAACATTTATTGTGTGAATTAATATGATCAATGCACAAAGCTCTGAGAACCTGCTGCCGAATTGAAGAAGACTGCAGACTTCATGGCAGCTACCGACCTGAGGATATGACGGCCATGAAAATCAAACGTAGAAGAAGAAGATGAAAACTATAGTCATGCAGTGCACATTTATTTACGTGAATAGACATGCACATGAGGCTTACTGTACACAGACACACACACGGAGCAACCTGTTCTTATGTGCACTGCTGCTGTCCATTTTCCCCTTTCCATGCTTGCACGGTCTATTTCGATTTTTCTCTCTCTCACTAGCCCTCTTGCACGCGCGTGCACACACACACACACAAAGACATACTCACACACATATCGGGCCCACACCCACACACACACACCATTCAGCAGATTACAGATGAAAACAAACAGAAGAAGGCAGGAGCTACATTACCAACACCAACTCTAAACTGACTGATCACAAATGTCTGGCAAAATGCTTATACTGCAGTTCCCTCAAAAATACTTACTTTTTAAGGATTTTCTCATTGTCCGACTGAAACAGAATCCCCTTCTTGTTGATGCTTCTATGATGAACGCAAAATGTGTTAGGCTTGTCAGAGTCGGACACGATTTCCACCTGGTAGCCGGGCAAGGGCAGAGAACTGTAGGCACTCACATCCTGCAAAGAAGGAGGGTAAATTGAACATGATGACTTGTCAGAGTATGAATGCCGATTAAGAATTTCAACAATGCTGTGATACAGTGGGACCCCCCTTTTTAGACCCCCCTTTTTAGACCCCCCCTTTTAGACCCCCAATTTAAAACCTCGCACTTTTAAGACCCTGCTTTTTCAGACTCTTCTTCTTCTTCTTCTTCAGCGTTCCAGAATTGTCTGGTGACGACTGTGAGCTCGTTTGCCCATTTGGGTTCCCCACACTATACTCTGAGAGCATAGTCAGCTTCACTCCGCTTTCGTTGAGTAGGCATGCTGGGTATTTTCGTGTTTCCATAACCCACCGAACTCTGACATGGATTACAGGATCTTTTCCGTGCGCACTTGGTCTTGTGCTTGCGTGTGCGCACGAAGGGGGTTAAGTCACGAGCAGGTCTGCACATAAGTTGACCTGGAAGATCGGAAAAATCTCCACTCTTAACCCACCAGGCGGCAGCGACCGGGATTCGAACTCACAACCTCCCGATTAGGAGGCCGACGTCTTACCAACATGCCACTGCGCCCGTCTTTTTCAGACTCAAAACGGGTCCATGATCAGGGCTTTCAAGATTTATGAAAACTCATAACTTTTCATAAAAATCCCATGTCTGAATACTACACTTCTCATGCAAAATTTCTTGAAAAAATACGATTCAGTATCATGAAACTACCATACAACTAGACTAAATCTATTTGACGTTTATGCAACTCCATTTGCAAAGACTTTCCCCTCCAATCAGACACCCATTCCAGAAAAAGACACTTGTTTTCTCCCCTTGTCTATCAATTTAACAAAATGATTCCTCTTACTTTTGGTTGGTCCCAAGGGTGTCCACTCATCAAAGGTTATAACCACTGCGTGTTGATTAATGTTGATGCAGCTCACAGCAGAAATCACTTGTAATTTATTTAACAAGATAAATACACTGCACAAAATCTTAATTTGACAAGTGTTCTTTCATTGCAGGCCGGTGTCACGAACTGAAACCTCTGCCTGAACAATCCTTCTCATTGCGATCAATGCGCATGCGCTAACATGGGGAGATTAATCAGGTCGTGAACAACCTAACCCTAACCCTTACCCTTACCCTAACCCTAACCCTAACCCATACCCATGGTTCGTTCAGTCAAAGGGTCGCATTTTTTAAGTCCAAGATTGGCGCATGCGCATTGACCGCAATGAGAAGGATTGTTCAGCAGAGGTTTCAGTTTGTGACACCGGTACATTCATCCCTGCCCAGGCGATCACCTCCCCTCATCAACCATCTGCCCACAACAACTATGCACCCCAAAGGCTCCACTACAACTTCTTTTTATATATGATATACAAGTCATCTTTCTATAGCCACCACATGTATACAATGGCCACCTTTGGTCGTTCCCTTGCATGGTTGTTGTAGACAGCTCCGACTGTACCACTGAATTTGACCAACAAAAGAAAACAAAACTAAGAAAAAATATAGAGCATATCAACCACTGACCTGGCGGGCTTTGAAGTAGTACATGACGAAATCTTCGTGCAGAGCAAACCAGCGCTTATTCCAGGTCCTGCCTGTGTCTTCGCTGATCAGCAGGTAACCTGCCAGCAGGCCTGGGTCGTCAGCTTTCTTCTGTTATCATACAAAGAGAAAAGGGTGGGTTAGCTTTGTTCCCTGGCTTCTGTATGCAGCTGTGTGACCTTGTGTTGACAGAACATTAAGCAATATAGTGTGTGTGTGTGTGTGTGTGTGAATAGAATAGAATAGAATAATGTTTATTGTCATGAAACAGTAAAGTTATTGACACAACAAACAACAAATAATAATGCATTGCTAAAACAATCCGTAACAAATTTGCCAAGACGAACTTGAACTTCGTCTTCTAAAAAATAAGTTACTTGGATTTTTGTTAGCATATTTCATATTGATATGTGAAGCATCTTCTTTAAATTCATCCCTTAATTTAACATATTTATTGCATTTATCCAGAAAATGTATTTCATCTTCTATGACATTGCATTCAATACAAAGACGATTTTCTTTAGGAATATTCTGATATCTTCCACTTTCAATTTTTAAACAATGTGTGCTAGTCTTTAATCTGCTTAACATCTTTCTGTGTTTATTATTCTTAATTTGTATTAAGTATGACTGCATTTTGTGTGTGTGTGTGCGTGTGTATGTGTGTGTGTGTGTGTGCATGTGCGTGTGTGTGTGTGTGTGCATCTGCTTAATCTGTGTATTTGTATGTGCGTGTGATTAATGAGCCTGCGTGTGAGTAATTGTGTGCGCTTTTGTGTGTGCATTTGTGCATGAATATATATCTGTGCCTAAATGTGAAAGTTTGAACCATTACATCCAAAAATCAATAATCTACAAAACACAAACCTGCAAGATGCGTGGTTTTGCCTTGTTCTTTGTGGGGGAGGTGTCATTGCCCTCAGGCGTCTGCGGAGATTTCTGAGCACCGAAGACGATGGTGTCATGGCACGCCACACACACACGCTCCATCTTGTTGTTCATGTACTCCAGGGGGGCCTTCTTACTGCAGCTCTTGCAAATCAGCTGAAAAGAAAAACATATTTTTGTAATCTTCGTGCCATTCTTTCTTGTGCCTTTAGAAATCAAATGATTCACCTGGACTCGGCCAAAACATGTAATAATGCACAGAGATCAGACCAGAATCGATACAAAAACAAGTGAGTAAACGGATTTATTATTCAACTAAAGTGTACATTTAGTTCTGTTTCAAGATATTATTCACCACTACTCCCTCAAAATTGTAAGTATATGCATTATTTGTTGCATAAAATCCCTTTTAAGATTCAAATTTTACAAGAGTCCAGGACTGATGTGCAAGAGAAAGTTACCAACTGAGTGGGCGCCAACCAGGGGGTCATTAACAGCTATTGTGTTTTCAGCGTAGCAATAGGGTCCGATATTTAGACGAGACAAGTATAATGCCGACGAGTCAAAGACGAGTCGCATTATACTTGTTCGAGTCTAAATATCGGACCCTATTGCTACGCTGAAAACCCAATAGCGATTATATAACTGTTCTGACCTTGATTTGTTGTTCCAAACTTACAAAATGACAGTTTTTGCGTCGATGCGTTGATCTCAGGTTTTGATAGCAGACGCCGTTTCTTATGCACATTAGTTTTGCGCAGGCGCCACACTGACTTTGGAAAAAAACTCGATTTGACAACACAGCTGTTAAACAGCTTTTTATTAGTTCATTCGTATACAACAAAAAGAAGTTTGAGTTATTTTAATTTTGAACAAGACTACTTATGAAAAAAACAAAAACACAACATCAACGGAAAACTAGAAACAACTGAAGAACTAGGATGCAACAAGGGGAGGAGAAGAGAACAGCTAATCCGTACAACGCGAGCAGACGCAGCGAAGTTTTCAGTTTGGGTGAATGGCATTTATACTTGTCTCGTCATGAAGCGAATTTTTCAACCTCAGTTATAAACGACTACATGAATGTTAGTGCCATGGGTTGTACATCAATACTTCAGAGGGGAAGTGGGGTATTTAGTGTGGAGTTACGAGATAAGAAAAGCCGAATGCGAAAGTTTGTGTCAGTCGGCAACTCAGCTCACACAGGCACACACAAACGGCTGTTCCGTTTTACTCCCCTGTTTGTACTACATCTTTCGACTTTGGGCATTTTGTGGTGTTTAGGGACAGAAAATAATTGGTTTAGTCCTGTTTCATCAGGAAGTTAGCAGAAAAGGGTATGCTATCGACATTTGTAAAGCTGAAAAACATTCCCGAGAAGAATTTCAAGTTGTCAGTGTACTGTTGTCGATCAGAGAAACATCATGTGGTACAGATGGGTAAACCGGAACCATGCGTCTTTGTTATTGACAATATGCTTTTGGATATTGGCAAAAATGGCCGACTTCCGTAGCATTATGCTTTGATGATCGGAAGAGACCATCCAATCACAGCCCCCGAATTCCCCCACGTGTCCATCAGAATAGCTATATATAATAATAATAATAATAAATGAGCATTTATATAGCGCAACATCATAACTTTACAATTATGCTCTTTGCGCTTGACACATTTAAAATTAAAACACAGTTATACAAGCATTTACATCTACATTCATAGTCAGCAACGCTTAATTAAAAGCATACACCATCAAACATACATTACAAAAGATTCTTCCACTAACTAAGTAATAAAAACATGAATAAAATAGGTAGTGAAAACAAGGAAATACCAGCTGAATACCCTTAATCAAACAGAACATGTTATCAACAATACTGAAAACAGCCCTAGATGTTTATATACATTATCACATTATCACTAAAACAACAAATACACTACATGTAGCCTACTGATGGACTGAGAAAACAAAATCAGGGGTTGTATTTCTTGAAGAGGTGCGTTTTAAGTGCTCGTTTGAATGCTTGGGGTGACTGAGAGTGGCGGATGTGAAAGGGGAGAGAATTCCATTGTGTGGGTGCGCAGAAAGTAAAAGTGCGTTGTCCGTATGTTTTGGTTTTGGTGTGTGGAATGGTGAGGATGCGACAGTCAGAAGAGGCACGGAGTTGTCTTGCTGGAGAATAGACGGTGAGGAGTTCAGAGAAGTAAGCAGGAGACGAGCCAGAAAAGAAGTTAAAGCAGAGGGTGGACAGTTTGTAGTCAATGCGGGCTTGAATTGGTAACCAGTGCAGTGTGTGAAGAAGTGGTGTTGCGTGATCTCGTTTTCGTGCTTTCAGAATGAGGCGTGCTGTCGAGTTTTGGACTTTTTGTAGTTTACATAGCTGAAATTTAGGTTTGTTTGTGATTTCAACAAATCAGACCCCGTGGCTCAGGCTCCCACTCTGTGGATAACTTTCTCTTGCACATCAGTCCAGGCTCAAGCTAAACCTCAACTGACAGAAGCACATTTACATGGGTGCAACCTGGAAAATTCCAAAAATCGGCAAAAGTTGGGGTCCAGCTTTTTTAGTATTTAAAATGCAAAAAAACCCTCTCCTGGAACAAAAACATCGGCAGCCGATGAAACCAAAAACCGGCTGCCGGCGTGTAGCCGGCAGAGTTGCACCCATGCATTTATCATGCTCTTTTACCTTTCCACAAGCTCTGCAGTGGTGGCGACGACGGAATGCGCTGAACGCTAGCTGGCAGACCATACACATTGTGGCTGCATCGTCTGGTATCCAGCGCGGTGCCTGTTTTCCTGGGACACATTCCATCTGTAACAGGGTCACAGTCAAAGAGGTTGAGCGTTTTGCTCAAAATGGTTACAGCACAAAAAGGAATCACGTTCAGGTATTTTTGTTCTCATATGTGACCCTCCACCACGGAATGAGTCGCATGTCACCTCGCGCGGTTCTGCGCTAGGCTTAATATAAGCCTGGGAGGTGTCTGGTAACAGTGTGAGGGTCACCTTAATCACAGACTTGTAACTCGAAAAGTTTTTGCTCTTTTCTAAAACGGTTTTCACCACTGGATAGAGCATAACAAACTCTTTAGGAATATGTAAAAATATGAAAATCATGCAAAGGTGACATGCGACTCATTCCATGGTGGAGGGTCACATATTTCTTCTTCATTCATGGGCTGAAACCATAACGTTCACTCATGTTTTTGCACAAGTGGATTTTTACGTGTATGACCATTTTTACCCTGCCATTCAGGCAGCATACCCCAGTTTTGGGGGAAGTATGCCAGGTATTTTTGTGTTTCTATAACTCACCAAATTCTAATAAGAATTACAGGATCTTTTCTGTGCGCACTTGGTCTGGTGCTTGCGTGTATATTATTTTCCTTGTGAATAAACTTATCATTCTGCAATTGTGTGGGTCATTTTTTTTGTGGTCTTTTTTTCTTTTCGGGGGGGGGGGGGGAGGATGAAGGGGGGGGGGGGGGCAGAGGGGGTGGGATGGTATTTCTTTCTTTTCTTGACAGTTGGAAAAAAGTTAAAGATTCCACAGCATTAAACAGGTCAGTTGGGTTATCATAACCTGCATTTTTTTTTTATCTCCTCTGCCTAATCCAGAAAGGTAACTGACCTCAGTTGGAGAACTGAGTGCAGGGTCATGGCGCAGAGAGCCCTTTCTGATGCGGTAATCTTCTATCACCTTTTTCAGCAACTGCAACACAGGTGAAGCGAGTTAGCAAACATTTACCATATCAAATAACCAAAGGGAAGTAAGCGCTCTAAATGCATACGACATGTGTAATGGAGTAAGCGAGAGTTATACGGAACCAATCTCCTGGCACCTGAGAGAATAACAAGCATTGAAATGAACAAGTGACTTTCATTTCAATGCTTGTTATTCTCTCAGGTGCCAAGAGATTGGTTCCGCTTACTCCATTACACATGTCCTATGCATTAATTTACCACACAAATATTTACCACTATACTCATGAACGCAGAATTATAAATATAATCATGCACTTCCGCAAGACAACTCATTGATACAAAATTTGGAACATAAATTATTCAAGAGCAGGAAATTAAGTTTGCTGCACATTCTAATATCACTGCTCAATCAGGACAAATCATAATTATATCTAAGTTATTTTCAAACTCACATCATGCCAGCCAATGTCACTTCCACTTGTTTGCCTGCAACACAGACCCCAAAGTTTAACATGTACATTATCAAGATCGAACAGAAAAGGAATGAGAAACACTCTCACTGTCATCCATCAAAACAAGGTCTACATAAGAATGTGGCGCTTCAGACAAAAAACAAAAAACAAAAAAACTAACGTAGCGCTTCAGAAACAGGGCTCCCCGATTAAAGAAAAGCAAAGCTCTCTGAAATTCTAAGGGAATCGGAAGAAACTGTTAAATTTACATTCAAAATGATGCAATTTGACGCATTAAGAATCGGAGCACATTCATTCATTAAGGTCTGTTTCTCATATTAATATTACTAAGAAATCTACACATTTATATTAGTTATATCATATTGCAGGTGAACAATTCTTTCACAGACCACACACAAATTTACACAACCAGGATAGATTCATTAATTTCTAATGACATGGAAAAACCTCACATACGAACAGAAACAGCCAATAGAAGAATTTCCAAAAACAGCTGCGTCTGGTTTGTTTGTTTTGTGGGAGAGTGACCTTTTGTCTCTGTCAAACATTGTAGGGGCCAATCGATCACTAGCGACGGGAGTCTTAAAAACATGTGCTCCGGTCCATGTGTATCACACACACCCCTCGCGGGCGGGGATATAGCTCAGTTGGTAGCGCGCTGGATTTGTATTCAGTTGGCCGCTGTCAGCGTGAGTTCGATCCCAGGTTCGGCGGAAATTTATTTCACAGAGTCAACTTTGTGTGCAGACTCTCTTCAGTGTCCGAACCTCCCCCCGTGTACACTACATTGGGTGTGCACGTTAAAGATCCCACGATTGACAAAAGGGTCTTTCCTGGCAAAATTGCTTAGGCACAGTTAATAATTGTCTACCTATACCCGTGTGACTTGGAATAATAGGCCGTGAAAGGTAAATATGCGCCGAAATGGCTGCAATCTACTGGCCGTATAAAATTTCATCTCACACGGCATCACTGCAGAGCGCCTAGAACTGTACCCACGGAATATGCGCGATATAAGACTCATTGATTGATTGATTGATAGTAATTTGCCCCTCCAAATGTTTGGCAGAGGTTTTGCAAGAAAAAGTCACTCTTACACAATCCATACAAACCCGACAGTTATTTCCAAAAATCGTCTATTGCGGATCCAGTAAAAAGCACATAGGCAAGATGTAAGAAAAACTTGATCCATTAACTGCTCTAACACATTCATCAAATAAAACTCCCTTAACCCCTTGACTGCCTTAGGACGGGTATACCCGTCCTGCACTTGTGCATTATTTCCATGATTAGATACTAAAAACAGATTCTTGGTTGAATTTCTTTTAAAAATAACATAGGTTTTACTTTTCTACCTACTGCCAGTTTGGAGCTAGAATTTTTTGTGAATTATTACACCCCGAACTCCAATATTCCCTGGCAGTCAGGAAGTTTTGATTGGCAGCGAAAGGGTTAATGTTACTTGGCACACAGTGTTCCAACTTTCTCTTTTTTTTTAGCAGATGAATTATAGTGACTAAATAGCGTAAGACACAGATTAATACGTTATTCAGTCTAAACAAGTTATTTTTCTAAATTGAATCTTTTTTTTTTTTTTTGGGGGGGGGGGGGGGGGGTGCGTCATGTTACGCAGAAATGTACACTTACTCATCCAGCAACTCGATTGCTTTCTGTTTACTGTGCACCAGGAATGTATGTGGAATCGCCAGGTTGTCTCCATGTTTCACCTGCAACAGTGAGGAAAAAGAAAACAATGTAGTTCTGCATGTATACAAGATGATATGGAAACCTTTGCCCTGGAAGAACAGATAAAAGTATAAGTGCTGTCAGTGAAATTGTATTTTCTACAGTGGAACCCCACTCTTAAGACTCCTCCCTTTTTCAAGACTTAGATTTTCTAGATTTAATTCATTTCCTCTGTAAATTTAGCTTCCCTTTATTACTCCCTCCTTTTTCAGACCTGAGAACTAAGAATATCAGATTTGTGAAGGGATCAGGTCTTTGAGAAAAGTTGGATCTTTGGATTTGTACGTCAGGGATCATTGCTCGAATTTAATTCTTAAGTCACTTAATTTCAGCGATAAACGAGAGATGCTAGGCAGTAACATCCATTTATCCCCCCCCCCTCCCCCCCATGAAAAATTCAGAAAATTCTGCCAATATGATGCAACATTTTTAAACACATAAAAAAAATAAAAATTCTGCGACTCGACCCAACACCAAACGACATCCCTATAGCAAGATAAGAGGCATGTCTGTGGGGCTTTTCGCTGTACCAAAATAAACTGCAATAGTGATTTTGTGTAGGCAGTTCACTGCAAAAGTTTCCTCACTAAATTATCCTGTACTCCAGAACACTAGTGGTATTCTGTCGCTGTAAAAAAAAAAGTGTGTTAATACGTGTGTGTGTGTGTGTGTGTGTGTCTGTCTGTCCATGCATGTGTGAAAGTAAACATGTATGTGTGTGTGTGCATCACAGTGTGTGTCTGTGTGTGTTTATATATGTGTGTGTGTGTGTGTGAATATATATATATATATATATATATATATGTGTGTGTGTGTGTGTGTGTGTGTGTTTGTGTGTGTGTGCATGTGTGTGTGTGTGTGTGTGTGTGTGTGTGTCTGTGTGTGTATATATCTGTCTGTGTCTGTCTGTGTGAGTATCAGGGTATGCATGTCTGTGCATCATGCCCTGCTGTGTTAGAAAGGAAACTGAATTGTACATCCTTAAAATGGTTTTAAACTTCATCCTGGTTATCAATCAATCAATCAATATGAGGCTTATATCGCGCGTATTCCGTGGGTACAGTTCTAAGCGCAGGGATTTTTATTTTTTTTATTTTTATTTTATGCAATGTATATTGCGCACATATTCAAGGCTCAGGGATTTATTTATGCCGTGTGAGATGGAATTTTTTTACACAATACATCACGCATTCACATCGGCCAGCAGATCGCAGCCATTTCGGCGCATATCCTACTTTTCACGGCCTATTATTCCAAGTCACACGGGTATTTTGGTGGACATTTTTATCTATGCCTATACAATTTTGCCAGGAAAGACCCTTTTGTCAATCGTGGGATCTTTAACATGCACACCCCAATGTAGTGTACACGAAGGGACCTCGGTTTTTCGTCTCATCCGAAAGACTAGCACTTGAACCCACCACCTAGGTTAGGAAAGGGGGGAGAAAATTGCTAACGCCCTGACCCAGGGTCGAACTCGCAACCTCTCGCTTCCGAGCGCAAGTGCGTTACCACTTGGCCACCCAGTCTCTTATACCATCAACAGCAAAACTACGATAAAATGTACAAAGATAATCTTCCTTGTACTTCCTAATTGTCAGTGTCAAGTGCTATTCATTACACAGACTAGTACATGTACAGGGAACATGTCAGTCCTCTCAAGCACTATTTGAAAAAAAACACCCACACATTCTGTATTAAATCACTTCCCAGATGGCATCTTCTTTAAAACATACACATTTCCTTCCAGCTTGATGTGTTCATGCTGTATCACTGGCACCGGCACGGTTGGCCTAGTGGTAAGGCGTCCGCCCCGTGATCGGGAGGTCGTGGGTTCGAACCCCGGCCGGGTCATACCTAAGACTTTAAAATTGGCAATCTAGTGGCTGCTCCGCCTGGCGTCTGGCATTATGGGGTTAGTGCTAGGACTGGTTGGTCCGGTGTCAGAATAATGTGACTGGGTGAGACATGAAGCCTGTGCTGCAACTTCTGTCTTGTGTGTGGCGCACGTTATATGTCAAAGCAGCACCGCCCTGATATGGCCCTTCGTGGTCGGCTGGGCGTTAAGCAAACAAACAAACAAAAAACTATCACTGGCCCATGCATTCTCCCACCCCCTCTCCCTTCCCCCAGGTCATCTCAAGCACACACAATAAATGTACTTGAAAACCTCATTAGGTCTTTCAGACCCACAAGTTTGACTTAACCCTTAGAGGTGACATATATTAGTACAGGGTGTATTTTAACACACACACACAAAAGATATTCTCCCCTATTCTCCAAACGAATAACTGTCAAATAATCCGCAAAGATAAAAGTGACTATTAGGCGTGAATCAAGAAGACATGCAGGCAGGCACATGCAGAGAAGAGAGAGGGGAAGGGAGGGGGAGAGAGAGCTAGAGTGAGAGAAAGAGAAGGGCCGGGGGAGGGAGATCACAGAGAGAGGATCAAAGGAGAGACCAGGGTGGGGAGGGGGGGAAGGGGCGTTGAGAGAAAGAGAGTAGAAAAGAGAAAAAAAGAGAAAGAGAGAAGAAGAGAGAGAGATTAGGCACAGAGAGGGAAAGAGAGATGAATTGAGATTGACAGAGGACAAGAAGAGAGAGAGACACACACACAGACACAAACATGCAGGTAAAGGCATACAAACAGACAGACAGGCAAACAGACATTCCAGAGTGTTCACATACCTCCATTCCGTCCACATCAAGCTGTGAACGAGCTCTGTAAGCTCCCATCAGCGGCTCTGCGCAGATCAGCAGTAAGTCGTTAAACTGCAACAAATCATCAAGACTCAAGGTGAATATGTGCCCGCACTTCTACCGCTTATCTGCCAGAGGAGGGTTCAGGGTTATGGGGGATTGGGATAAGAGTGAGGAGAGGTGATTCGACGGCAGTTGATAAATTTAAGCTATGCTGGGGTTTTCTTTTCAGAAAAAAACAAAAACAGACTTCTAAGCAACCTTCCCGCATCATAACTCTTCCCAACTTTACTTGAACATTGTGTGTCTCCTAGAAAGACAACAAGCAACAATTTCAACAATTTCAATATTCCCTCATGTCATAAATAGAGAATACTACATGGCTTGCTGTGTCGTACAAGATTTACACGAGTTGTTTTTTTAAATATTGAACTGCGAGTGAAAGCGAGCTGTTCACTATTTGAAAAAGCAACGAGTGTAAATCTGGTACGAAACAGCAAGCCATGTAGTATTCTGTTTATCCTACATACTGTACTTACGTGTATTTTACTGAAAATGTCCTGCAGTCGAGGCAGCTTTTTTTGGAACCTCGATCTCTTCTAAAGCCTCGTGCAATCTATTACGTCAAAGCAAAAAAACGTCACTCTGAAAGTGTGGTGTGACGTGTTAGTTCTAAAGATTCATCGAGGGTAATTAGCGAGCGCAATTTTTGTTTCTATAATGACGTTTGTCTCGGTGACTTTGGCATCATAAGCAGTGGAAAAACAGGTCCCTGCCAGACTTGCTTGACATGACCTCATTTACATGATATACACACGTGTGCTTTGAACGATTATTATCTCACGGGTGTCTCTCTCACGTATGTAGGATAAATATATATAGTTACCAGAAAGAGATCTCAGGACTGTTTCTAGATAATTCTTTCACACTGTCACACATTATTTTCATGTAGTTACCAGTAAGAAATATCGGGACTGTTTCTCAATGTCTCTTTCACACATTATTATTTTCATAAATAGTTACCAGAAAGAGATATCGGGACTGTTTCTCCCCACTCCTGGCAGAGATCTTGGTGATGGGTCCTTCACGCACAAAGTCCCGTGTAGGGCTGATGAAATCCACCGCCACTCCACGCAGTCGCTGGTAGATGTCAAGCAGCCGATGGAATTTTTCCTGCAAGCAAACAGAAATGTGATCATTTTGGAGAGAACAGACAATCCAAAAAGCAGGTTAATCCATTCAAGGAAGAATGAGTTTCAAGGAAATAAATAACGCCGGGGGTCCAGGGGGCCGCGCAGGTCCCCTGTTGGGGTCCATGGGTAGAGCCCCTGGTGTGTGTCTGGGGGCAACACCCCCAGAAGCTGAAGCGTTTTGGCCTTGTAAATATGAATTTATAACCCCGTGTGGTGAAAGACACATTGTGCATGTTAAGAAAATCATTATTTTGTCCCTCTCACCTAAACTTTCATTTTTCACGTGTACCGTATTTGATGGATTACAAGACGCACCGTTTTATAAGCCGCACCCCCGACTTTTAACAAAAAAATTGGGACGAGCCACGTATAGGCCGCGTCACTATATTAGCCGCCGTCGAAAAAAATATAATCAGATCGTGTCAATCAATCAAAACAACCAGGCAAACGAAAGTACGGTATTTGGCGAAATCGGCTCCGAGAATAAACAAGTGAAACAAAGAAGAAAAGTGAAAAAGTTTGAAGAAAAATATCACTCACACAATTTGTAACCAACACACACATGTAGTCCCGCCCGGAATAAGCTTTTTTGGGATGATTTACGACTTTTGCGCACATTTCGAGCAGACGAAAACACAACATGGCGGCTCTCGCTCCCCCAACTATCGCGAGACACAAAATAACGAAAATAGACACACAAAAACGAAATCTCGCGCGCGCGAGATCCTGATACATCCGGTGTTTCTCTGTACGCTATCTTGTCACGACGACTTGTTGACAAACGAAGATTCGCGAAAGAAAGAGAAAAGCGCCGAGTCTTGAGTAGAGAGCTAATAAAGTACCGGTAATCGCTAATCGAGTGAAATGAAAATCCGCGGCGACTTCTATTAGGTGAATGCTATTTAAGTTTACGTAACGTTTTAGCCGCATCTTTTTATAAGCCGCAATGCGATTTTTTTTTTTAAAGTCGCGGCTTGTAGTCCGTCAAATACGGTAGTTTATTTTTTTATTTTATTTTTTGGGGGGGGCGGGGCTGAAATCTGCGAAATCGAGCAGATTTAGATTGCCTGAAAAAGTCAAGTACATGAACATCATTTCAGTACATGGAACCCCCTTTTTAAGACCCCTGATTTACACCTTACACCTTTTATTGTTAGATTTTCTGTAAATTTACCTCCATTTTAAGACCCCCTCCTTGTTGATCACATGATTTTTTTTTTCCCCAAGATCTTTGAAGGTTTGAAAAGGGAGGTTTCACTTTTTTACAAAAATATCTCCCAAAAATTAAAAAAGATGTAAAATGACCGCTCACATGAGGGCATTTGCACACACACATGCACCCATACAAACACAAACTCACAATTTTCTTCATGGCCTCATTGGAATGGATGGCTGCCTTTGTTACAAGGTCAAGGGCATCTGAAATGCATGGTCAAATTGTAGTCTCAGTGGTTTGAAATTGGGAACACCACTGTTATGAAATAAAGCCTAAGTCACGAATACCCATTCTGATCATCATCGCTCCACACTATCGCTTTAGTCCCTCTGACCGGACGCTACAGTCCTACGCGAATCTATCAAAACAAGAATACAGAGTGATCACTCTCTCCGTCAAAACCCACAAAAACACTCTCTCCGTCAAAACCCACAAAAACACTCTCTCCGTCAAAACCCACAAAAACACTCTCTCCGTCAAAACCCACAAAAACACTCTCTCCGTCAAAACCCACAAAAACACTCTCTCCGTCAAAACCCACACAAAAATCACCTTGAGCATCTTTGCGGTCAGGGGAATCTTCTGGTAAGTGTTTGAGGTAGTCTGAAACACAACATCACCAACAATGTCAGCACAAGCATAGCTGTGTGAATAACTCAATTGTGTCTTAACACTTTCTACCCCACCTATGTTGACCAATTTTGTTTTTGCCGAGACCAGCTGTGCAGCAGCAGGTCACTCAGAATTGTAGTAGCTATGTGGAAACTGTGTATCAACACGCTGGAATGAAGGCGTTAGATCGACGTTACAGGAAGAGACTGAAGCTAACAGTCTGAGTGAATATATCCGTACCTGGTCAGATAGAGCCAAATGAGTGGGTACGTATATGGGTCCTTCCACAAAGCTGTGTACCACAAGAGGGTTATGACTTTAGAGTAAGATTTCGGAATGTTTTTCTTGCTTCTCGAATGATATAAGGATATCAACAGACTGCAAATTGACCAAAGAGATAACGATAATAAAATCAAGAAGATCGCTATGTTGGTTAGTGTTTTATATGAAAGCAAACACAGAAAATGACGTCAAAATGGCGTTTTTTGTGTGACATTGCTTACATCTTGTTTTTAAGTATTCGTGTGGCTGCCAATAAAATGCGACCATGAACCCCCCGATATACATCTTCGTTGTCTTTTGTGCTAGTGTTACATATGCACTTAGCTGTTTTCCTCTACATATGTTTACAGTGTGCATTTGGATCGTTAAGAAATAACGGTTGCCTACGTAACATTTGGTTTCTAAAACCAACCGCGATCTACGTGAACATGTCTATGACTTCTGCACGCACGAATATGCGACTGTGTGTATTATCAGGCACAACTGATGTGTAGTGAACGTGTTAAAATGTGCGCCGTGTCAATTTGATCCGATAAGAATGTGATTTTGCCTTTCGCGTGTCCCCAATAAGCTTCGTTTCTATTTGTTCTGGTTAAGCTGGATCGTTAAAAATGATATTTGTCACTTATCAACGCATCAAACTTGGTGTTTCTTTCGCATGTAATGTTCTTCAACATCGCTGAAAGGTTTTTCCCGATATACATCTTCGTTGTCTTTTGTGCTAGTGTTACATATGCACTTAGCTGTTTTCCTCTACATATGTTTACAGTGTGCATTTGGATCGTTAAGAAATAACGGTTGCCTACATAACATTTGGTTTCTAAAACCAACCGCGAACTACGTGAACGTGTCTATAACTTCAGCACGCACGAATATGCGACTGTGTGTATTACCAGGCACAACTGATGTGTAGTGAACGTGTTAAAATGTGCGCCGTGTCAATTTGATCCGATTTGAATGTGATTTTGCCTTTTGCGTGTCCCCACTAAGCTTCGTTTCTATTTGTTCTGGTTAAGCTGGATCGTTAAAAATGATATTTGTCACTTATCAACGCATCAAACTTGGTGTTTCTTTCGCATGTAATGTTCTTCAACATCGCTGAAAGGTTTTTCCATAAAAAAAAATCCATTCATTTTTGGAACGCAGCAGACGTGAAGCGTTTTATGAGTCGTTTCCAACGAGGGACGAATGTTACGTAGGCAACCTTTTGCGACTCTTCGCTCTTAAAGTTAATATTTTTTAAAAAGTTCGACATTTCAATGTTTTATTTTGTGATAGGCGTGCTCGGTGTGTCTTTGTCAAGTCTTAGGCTATTCTTTGTAGTCTAGTCCTGTTCAAGTTGTAAGAGTTTAGGTAAAAAACCGTTGAATTTTCATCAAAATTGGAACAAACTCGACTATATTTTCTTTCGAAAAACGATAAATCGAAGAAAATCAGATTAAATGCTGTTGCGAAATAGAGAGAAAGAAATTCTGCGTTTGTGAAGCTGATTTCCTTGTTAGTGGGGATACAAAAAAGAGCAGTTCCTTCAAACTGCCTGGTGATACTTAGCTTATATATCCAGAAAGACTTGACTGGGCGAACCAAGCAGCCAAATTTAGCATCGGATATCAAATTAATTTCACTAGCTTACAGCATTTACCCTCCCCAACTCCTTAAAGAGCATTCTTTGTTAGAAATTGTGCGATTGTTCTTGCCAATCACACTTAGATTTATGGTATAGGATGAATAATGTCTCTGACAGGACCACTAAGAACGGATTGAATTATCGATCAAATATAACAAGAAGGCGCAATTGGTCAACTAGCTCTAAACAGTTGCCCATGTTGTTTATAATCTTTGCCATGTAGCTTTGAAATTAGCACTTCATTGTTTTGGACATAATACGCTGTGAAAACCCATACATTACATTGACTTTTTCGAAGCATGATCACAAAAATATGGTCGCAAAAATGAAGCGAATTAGCAGAAAAATAAAGTTTTTGAGGTAAAAATAATTGTGTCTGTTGGGTGGATAGTTTGTGTATTGTTCTGTTTCTGAGTTATTCCATTATTCAGATATAACACAATACAATACCAACGTGTTTAAGAAAGGAACACTGTGTGTCCGACGTATCTCGAAGACACAGCAAATCATTAATAATCAAAATCGTTTAGTGTCTTGATCTGCCTTGTGTTAAAAACAACGCACCTAAATCTAACCGAATTTTGAGTCGCATCAATGACGACGTCACCAAAACCAAAAGAATTCCATTCATAACACAGTCATTCACAAGCCGGTTGATGACGCCAAGTCACGGACCAATCGAATCGTCACAGCACATGCTGACGTCAAGTGCGACGGGGCGCGAACATTTGCGTCGGCTGCTCCGTCATCCTGCTCAAGAGGAGAAACCGCAACAGTGTACATCTTGTTGCTACATGTTGACTCAATGTTATTTATTGACTCACACGAATGGATTTGTTTGTTACTTCACACAGACGATGTTTGTTTGTTGGTTGACACAACCAAAAAATACGTTTTTGTTACCTATAACTAGTTCAATTTGTTTTTCCTGACTGCATTTTGTTCGGAATAAGCTCTAAATGTGAAGCAAATAAAACTTGTTACTATATACTATGGCTTTTTGTTATCTGTTTTGTGTGTTTGGATCCCATGTTACGTTAAACATGTGTGATGTTACACAACTTTCTGACCACCCCTCGTATCCAAAAAGCATAAACGTATCTTTTGTTTGGCATGGCAACGTGACATATGTCTATATCTTTTACATAAACCGTAAAAACAACCTATTCAGACACTTTCAATTTTCACGAAGCATGTCACGCTTTTGGTACACAGCTTTGTGGAAGGACCCATATATCCGTACCCGGGAGACAATGAGTTAATTGATACATGTATTTATACTTAAAATCAATACTTAAATATGTTAAGTTTGTATTTCAAGCTATTTCTTTTACTTTCATATGTCTTTGCCCCCGCGCCCGTTACGTTTTAGTACAACAAACACTAATCAATTTGTGGGTATTTAAACATAGTGTAAACATTCATGATACGATACAAGATTTAACACCGTAATATGCAGCAACTTTGCTGCAACCTTTGCGGTTATGCTTGCAACAACTGGGTTGCAGCATGCTAGCAACCTTAATTACCACAAGGCCGCAGACAGGTCATTGTACAGACACGGTACCTGCCATGAAAGGACACCCTTGGGACCAGCCAAAAGTGTCCCTACATTGCAGGTGGCCTGTCATGACAGGTATACCTTGGTAGAGATAATATAAAAAGGAACAAGAGAAGGTGTTCTTTTAAGGATGGTGTCCTCTCATGACAGGTAGACTAAGCCTACTGCAACATTGCAGCAAGTCTGCAGCAATAGCTAGGTCACAACAGGGCATTATGGGAATGTCTGAAAATATTGCACCTTTGAGCAGCATTTCGTAGCGCGGCACCCTCTGTACTGGCTCCAACATGTGATGCTGTAACGACAGACTGCCGCACTCTGGCTGTTTCTGTTCAACAAAACAACAAGAGATGGATGATCATAGAAATCTGCAGTTTGTCCTATTGTTTTATCATGACCTCAGCCATGGAAATCATAAACATGTATTTTAACCCAAGGAATGCTGCAGCGCGTATTCAAACTTGTGCAACTGACACACTTACAAAGATCTAAATATGTGTACAATTACAAAACGTATGTTGCAAAAATGTCAGGTCACGCTATCTACTTTGTGGTACTCAATACTGTGTGTGTGTTTTTGTCCATCTGCGAGTGCATGGCTGTATACATGTGTACTTGAGTGCATGTGTTTCTGCCTCTCACTGAGTCCCTGTAATACTGGCTCCCCCCCCCCCCCCACCCCCCTCTGCCTCTGTCTCTTTCTAACTATCAACCAACTTGATTATATAACACCTCAATCATTACCACACAATACACTCTGTCATTCCAAGCATACACACACTTTACCTGTATGTATGTGAGCATTTATTATAATGCATGTAAAATGTCTCCCTCTTGCTGCCTGTATAATACGGAACCCCTTACCCCCATGCACCCCTCACCCTTCTCTCAACCTCTCTTTGCCCCTTACCCCCATGCACCCCTCACCCATCTCTCCAGCTCTCTTTGCCCCTTACCCCCATGCACCCCTCACCCTTCTCTCCAGCTCTCTTTGCCCCTTACCCCCATGCACCCCTCACCCTTCTCTCCAGCTCTCTTTGCCCCTTACCCCCATGCACCCCTCACCCTTCTCTCCAGCTCTCTTTGCCCCTTAACCCCATGCACCCCTCACCCTTCTCTCCAGCTCTCTTTGCCCCTTAACCCCATGCACCCCTCACCCATCTCTCCAGCTCTCTTTGCCCCTTACCCCCATGCACCCCTCACCCTTCTCTCCAGCTCTCTTTGCCCCTTACCCCCATGCACCCCTCACCCTTCTCTCCAGCTCTCTTTCTAACTATTAACCAAAAGGATTTGTTGATTAACCGCTTATTACCACACAATACCCTCTGTCATTCCAAGCAAGACTACGCACACTTTACCTGTATGTGTGTGCATGTATGTTAAATTATATATACATCAGTGAATGCACACCTTCTCCCTCTTGCTGCCTGCGTAACCCCATCTCTCTCTTTCTAACTATTAACCAAAATGAATTGCTGATTCACTGCCCAGCTATTACCGTACAATACCCTCTGTCATATTCCACACATACTGACCTGAATGTCATGAATGATATACGCCCATCCCCATATATCTTTTTTTTTTAAACTCATTATTAACCAAACGGAATTGTTGATTAACTGCCTAGCTATTACCACACAATTCCCTCTGTCTCGATCACACACACTGACCTGAATGTTGTGAATGATGGAAGCAAACTTGGGCGACTTTTCTAACCAGGTATTGATAAGGTTCATGGCATTGTCAAAGTTCTTGATGAAAGCCGTGTACAGTTTCAGGAAGGGGGCGTTCTTTTTCATCAAGTCTCCAATACGTCGTTCCGTCTCCCTGGCAACACAGAATGCATCAATAAAACACTGGATTTTCATTCTTTGAGCAGAAGCCATTGTGATCTCAGAAGTCAACAAAAACTCTTTAGGTGGCTGATGAGAAACAGAGAGAAAAAAAAATTGACTAAAATATATTGATACTAAAACAATGTTTTCATTGTTATTGTTGTATTTTTGACCAAAATATTATATTTGACACAGGTCGCAACAGTCATTGTTCAACTCAATTGCTAGTGCAGTCTAGTAGAACAATATTGGCTATCTCAATTTGTGTCAACTGTAACATTATGGTTTGCTTGTTTGTTTGCTTACCGCCCAGTCCACCACGAAGGGTGATATCAGGGCGGTGCTGCTTTGACATTTAACGTGCGCCACACACAAGACAGAAGTCGCAGCACAGGCTTCATGTCTCACCCAGTCACATTATTCTGACACCGGACCAACCAGTCCTAGCACTAACCCCATAATGCCAAACGCCAGGCGGAGCAGCCACTAGATTGCCAATTTTAAAGTCTTAGGTATGACCCGGCCGGGGTTCGAACCCACGACCTCCCGTTCAATGGGTGGACCCCGTACCACTAGGCCACCGTCTTGCGGTGTAACATTAAATTATGGTCCAAAATGCAAATAACGTATAATAAATTGCTGAGTCAAAAAAAAAGCAAAAAGAAAAGAGAACTGAATTGTATTATCCAGAGAAGGAAAGGAGAAAAGGAAAGGATTTATAGATCAGATCGAATATTCCAAGAAGAAAAACATAAAATAGAATCATGAAGTAGGATTCATGACGCATAAAATACTTGAGATACACAGAGGAAAAAATAAGATTCCTAAGGAGATTCGTAAACAAATTCACAATAACAATCAACAATGTGGAACATGAACAAATATTCCAGTATCTATATTTGTGTCAGCTAAATAATCTACATCAACTTCAGACAAAAGCCTGTTTCTGCTTATACAGTGGTACCTGCGATGAAAGAACACTTTCTTTCTTTACTTTCTTTATTTGGTGTTTAACGTCGTTTTCAACCACGACGGGGAAAGGGGGGGAGATGGGATAGAGCCACTTGTTAATTGTTTCTTGTTCACAAAAGCATTAATCAAAAAATTGCTCCAGGGGCTTGCAACGTAGTACAATATATTACCTTACTGGGAGAATGCAAGTTTCCAGTACAAAGGACTTAACATTTCTTACATACTGCTTGACTAAAATCTTTACAAACATTGACTATATTCTATACAAGAAATACTTAACAAGGTAAAAGGAGAAACAGAATCCGTTAGTCGCCTCTTACAACATGCTGGGGAGCATCGGGTAAATTCTTCCCCCTAACCCGCGGGGGGAATGAAAGGACACCCTGGGGACCAGCCAAAAGTGTCCCTACATTGCAGGTGGCCTGTCATGACAGGTAAACTTTGGTAGAGATATATATAAAAAGGGACAAGAGAAGGTGTCCTTTTAAGGGAGGTGTCCTCTCATGGGAGGGTCCACACATCGCAGGTACTGCTGTATGCCTGTCTGTGTGTTTCTATCTTTCTTCAAATCCAAACTTTGCTGCAAGTTGTACTGCATGAACTTTTGGCAGAGAAAACAATAAAAATGCATACAATGAGAAGGAAGAGAACAGCGATAAACAGCCTAAGAAACAAACAAAGAGCCCTTGTTTTCAGCACAACCCCATTCCTTACTCCGTGGCTGGCAGAAATAACTTTAAAGGCACAGTCCTAAGAATCCTGTGAAAACATGCAGTTCTGCTGACTTTCTCAAATCTGCTCATGAGGCTTTGATGTGGGGTAAACTAAGTCGTTGCTGGCAGAAATAACTTCTTAAAGGCATAGCTTTCCTGTGAAAACTGTTCTGCTGACTTTCTCAAATCTGCTCATGAGGCTTTGATGTGGGGTAAACTAAGCCGTTGCTGGCAGAAATAACTTCTTAAAGGCATAGCTTTCCTGTGAAAATAGTTCTGCTGACTTTCTCAAATCTGCTCATGAGGCTTTGATGTGGGGTAAACTAAGTCGTTGCTGGCAGAAATAACTTCTTAAAGGCATAGCTTTCCTGTGAAAACTGTTCTGCTGACCTTCTCAAATCTGCTCATGAGGCTTTGATGTGGGGTAAACTAAGCCGTTGCTGGCAGAAATAACTTCTTAAAGGCATAGCTTTCCTGTGAAAACTGTTCTGCTGACCTTCTCAAATCTGCTCATGAGGCTTTGATGTGGGGTAAACTAAGCCGTTGCTGGCAGAAATAACTTCTTAAAGGCATAGCTTTCCTGTGAAAACTGTTCTGCTGACTTTCTCAAATCTGCTCATGAGGTTTTGATGTGGGGTAAACTAAGTCGTTGCTGGCAGAAATAACTTCTTAAAGGCATAGCTTTACTGTGAAAACTGTTCTGCTGACTTTCTCAAATCTGCTCATGAGGCTTTGATGTGGGGTAAACTAAGCCGTTGCTGGCAGAAATAACTTCTTAAAGGCATAGCTTTCCTGTGAAAACAGTTCTGCTGACTTTCTCAAATCTGCTCATGAGGCTTTGATGTGGGGTAAACTAAGCCGTTGCTGGCAGAAATAACTTCTTAAAGGCATAGCTTTCCTGTGAAAACAGTTCTGCTGACTTTCTCAAATCTGCTCATGAGGCTTTGATGTGGGGTAAACTAAGCCGTTGCTGGCAGAAATAACTTCTTAAAGGCATAGCTTTCCTGTGAAAACAGTTCTGCTGACTTTCTCAAATCTGCTCATGAGGCTTTGATGTGGGGTAAACTAAGCCGTTGCTGGCAGAAATAACTTCTTAAAGGCATAGCTTTCCTGTGAAAACTGTTCTGCTGACTAACTCAGATCTGCTCATGAGGCTTTGATGTGGGGTAAACTAAGCCGTTGCTGGCAGAAATAACTTCTTAAAGGCATAGCTTTCCTGTGAAAACTGTTCTGCTGACTTTCTCAAATCTGCTCATGAGGCTTTGATGTGGGGTAAACTAAGCCGTTGCTGGCAGAAATAACTTCTTAAAGGCATAGCTTTCCTGTGAAAACTGTTCTGCTGACTTTCTCAAATCTGCTCATGAGGCTTTGATGTGAGGTAAACTAAGCCGTTGCTGGCAGAAATAACTTCTTAAAGGCATAGCTTTCCTGTGAAAACAGTTCTGCTGACTTTCTCAAATCTGCTCATGAGGCTTTGATGTGGGGTAAACTAAGCCGTTGCTGGCAGAAATAACTTCTTAAAGGCATAGCTTTCCTGTGAAAACAGTTCTGCTGACTTTCTCAAATCTGCTCATGAGGCTTTGATGTGGGGTAAACTAAGCCGTTGCTGGCAGAAATAACTTCTTAAAGGCATAGCTTTCCCGTGAAAACTGTTCTGCTCACTATCTCAGATCCGCCCAGGCTTTTACCTGCGGTAACGCCAATTGCCTCCACCTGGACACATACCACAGTGCAAAATCCTGACGGCTTCGATCTTTGGCTGAGTTGAAATTTTTTCTTGAATTAATTTTGCAGACTGGCACTAAAAAATTGATTCATTTCGTAGATTCCCATTCTGCACAAAAAGCATCTAGGCTGTTGATTTTTAGGTATGTGTCTGAGTGGAGGGATGGCCTAATCCCGTGTTGTAGCCTGGCCCGATCTGAGATGGCCATGAAGCTGCAGTCTTTATGCCAGAAGGATGTTACCTTTATACGCATCTGACTGAAGCATGTATACATTGTGCTGGCACTGCTGCCTCAAATTGTTTTGTCAAAGAAAAATAACTGTTGTGAAAAGAAACTGAAAACTATGCAAAAGCAGCTCAAATTCCAGCTTATATATATAATTTACCCCGCTCCTTTTCTTCTTCTTGAAACAATGTTTTGCTCCGCTCCTCCTTGCTATTCTAGTTTACCGCTGTCTCTTTTTTCTCTAGTCTGCATTTCCTCAACTGCCAAATTCCTAACAACAGCTAAACAGAGCCAGAGGTTCAAAAGAAACATCCAAGCCCGCATTAACTAAAAAGAAATTGACTTGCTGATCTGCTTCGAGAAAAAACAAACACTTAAAAACAGACAAAATGTAATATTGTGCAAGAAAAACACAGAAATTCACACCATCAGACAAAAACAGAGAGAGAGAGAGAGAGAGAGAGAGAGAGAGAGAGAGAGAGAGAGAGAGAGAGAGAGAGAGAGAGAGAGAGAGAGAGAGAGAGAGAGAGAGAGAGAGAGAGAGAGAGAGAGAGAGAGAGAGAGAGAGAGAAAGAGATTGATTGATTGATTAAACTTTATTACAGAGAGAGAGAGAGATTTAGAGAGAGAGAGAGAGAGAGAGACTAACAGAGAGAGAGAGAGAGAGAGAGAGAGAGAGAGAGAGAGAAAGAGAGAAGAGAGAGAGAGAGAGAGAGAGATTGAGAGAGAGAGAGAGAGAGAGAGAGAGAGAGAGAGAGAGAGAGAGAGAGAGAGAGAGAGAGAGAGGGAGAGAGAGAGAGAGAGAGAGAGAGAGAGAGAGAGAGAGAGAGAGAGAGAGAGAGAGAGAGAGAGAGAGAGAGAGAGAGAGAGAGAGAGAGAGGGGTTGGGGGGGGCAGACAAAAATACTGACAGACAGACAGAACCTATATCAAGAGCAACTGCATCCTAGGGCGCGACCACCAGTGGTTGTCACAAGCACATGATCGCTATGGAAAGGTAAAATATGCGTAATAAAACAAACTCGTTGGGGATCCTTTGGGGTTGTCATTGTGGGCAGGTGGTCATTTCTATCAATAGGTGATTGCCAGAATGTTATCGAGAGGTAGTTTCCAGAACGTTACATTATCAAGAGGTGCATGATAACGTAGGTTATATTTTTAGTAACAGGTAGACAAATGGATGTATACCAGTTTTTCATCCTGTCTTCAAGGTCTTTGAGCAGAAAGTCATTGTGGAACTGGTGGATGCTCTGAATGCTAGAGAACATCTGAGTCAGCGTGTCTCCTGGTAAAAATCCATGAGTGCGGTTCTCCTGGTCGATGCGAAAGTAAAACACCTGCAACAAACAGAGCAAAAAATAGATTAATGATATTCATATGACACCAATACATGCACAGCATGACAGCGAACATACACGTATTTGTGTTCGGCTGTGAACAAGTCACCATGACCTCGTTATATGACACCAATACATGCACAGCATGACAGCGAACATACACGTATTTGTGTTCGGCTATGAACAAGTCAGCATGACCTTGTTATATGACACCAATACATGCACAGCATGACGGCGAACATACACGTATTTGTGTCATATAACGAGGTCATGGTGACTTGTTCATAGCCGAACACCAATACATGCACAGCATGACGGCGAACATACACGTATTTGTGTTCGGCTGTGAACAAGTCACCATGACCTTGTTATGTGACACCAATACATGCACAGCATGACGGCGAACATACACGTATTTGTGTTCGGCTATGAACAAGTCACCATGACCTCGTTATATGACACCAATACATGCACAGCATGACGGCGAACATACACGTATTGGTGTCATATAACGAGGTCATGGTGACTTGTTCATAGCCGAACACAAATACATGCACAGCATGACGGCGAATATACACGTATTTGTGTTCGGCTGTGAACAAGTCACCATGACCTCGTTCTCGAAATTCTTTGTTACAAGTAGCTAGCTCCTGGGAGACACGCAGAAGAAGCAACAGAAATTGTATGCGATGCCATTATTCACATTATGAATGCCCTTGCTTTTAGTGAGACAAACAATCCATGGGCCCATCACTAGCGAGGGGTGTGTCTGCAAGACGTGGACATGGATTTATATTTGTCCCACAAAAAGCAAGGGTATTCACTCATTCACAAGCCATACAAGCCCGACAGAGTATCATTTCCAAACATTGTCAATTAGGCACACAAAAAAAAATAGGTGTGGTTACGGTAACATAGGCAAAAAAAATAGGGTAGGAAGGTAGGTAATCACTTTTTTTTTTTTACTTTTTTTTCTAATGTGTACAAATTAAACCTACTTGACAGGGAAATAAGTGTGCGACTCGAGCGCTTTCGCTTTCATTGCGTTTTCTGCACTCGTTTTCTTGGTTTTTTTTATTTTTTTATTTTGACAAATGTAATAAAAAGTTATACTTATAGGGTCGGCCCCTAAAAATAGGGTAGGTCGGGTTACCGTAACCACACCTATTTTTTTTTTAGGCCTTACTAACCTGATGCAGGAGACTAAGTCGCTGGACGTAGGTGCGCTCTGTGGTCAGCAGTTCTAATGCTACCTGGTGCAGCTTGTCTCTGGGGGTGCTGGGAGGGGCCTCCTGTGTTGTTGACACCTGTCAAACAAATCGGTTGTCGTAATCAGGGATACAGATCTGAAAAGCATACCCTTGCAAGGAACAAACATGTCCCAGATCAACCAGAACAATCCCAGCATTTTGTCAGAAAACTATGCAATATGATAGTCATGCCGTAAGGATACCATGCACACATTAGGAAGAGCAAACGAACAGCTTATCACAAAAATTAAGTGAAAAATTGTCCAAAATGATCACACACAAGAGTCCTGCTACCCACGTACTAGGTGCAAGTGTGCTTGTTTAGGGGAATTGAGCTGCCTAAACTTATTTATTTATTTATATATATTGTACTAGATGATTACCCGCTTCGCCGGGTACCGGCTTCGCCGGGAAGAAGTAGAGCCGAATACCAGGCTGCGCCTGGGACCCGGCTTTGCTGGGTGTACGCCGGCTTCACCGGCGCACGAAGGAAAGGAGATAAACGCGCAAAACACTGGAGACCTTCTAAAAATAGTAACGTGCAGTGACCTTCTAAAAATAGTAACGTAGTAACGGGAATATGGATTGACGCCACACAGAGGAAGGGATATAATCGCGGCTGAAAACACTGGAGAAGATAAGGAAGAGTTACTGGTAGTGGATCCCGACAAACAAACAAAAAAAATCGGTTCAGCGTGCACAGCGCTGCGCGCTGAGAGCACGTGTTGAAATATCTCATCGATGAGGTTGTGTCCGGGGTGTAGCTGAATACGGTGTCCAAATTTGAAAAAGATCCACCGAGAACTTTGGCCGTGCATCGCGAACAGACAGACAGACATATATATAGACTAGAGGAATACCCGGCTTTGCCGGGGTGAATCGCGAGACAGAGACAGACAGCGTGGCGGTTCACCACAATCACCTTTGAAGGCGAAGTCCTGTCAAACGGAATTGAGAATAACTGTTATGGCTTCTCGAAGGAAGGCCTGAACATACAGACACTCTAAAGCCGCCAGACCACATCACAAACAGAACTCTACAATCCACAGGTGTTGCCCACACACACACACAAACACACGCACACAGAGAGAAGCCGTATATATATATCTATATCTATAAAATATATAGAGATAGATGACAGTGTATTTTTCGCGTGGCTATAAATTGATTCGACCTTTTCACTTTTACAGTAAGGACAACTTACGGGTGCAATCGTGACATATTAAAAATAGTAACAAAGTAACGGGAATATGGATTGACGCCACACGAAGGAAGGGAGATAAACGCTGAAAACACTCCCAGGTGGAATGGGAACAGCACGAAAATGATTCAGTGGCCTGAACATTTCATGTTGAGTCCCATCGCTGTCTTTTTGTTTGTTTGTTTGTTTGTTTGCTTAACGCCCAGCCGACCACGAAGGGCCATATCAGGGCGGTGCTGCTTTGACATATAACGTGCGCCACACACAAGACAGAAGTCGCAGCACAGGCTTCATGTCTCACCCAGTCACATTATTCTGACACCGGACCAACCAGTCCTAGCACTAACCCCATAATGCCAGACGCCAGGCGGAGCAGCCACTAGATTGCCAATTTTAAAGTCTCAGGTATGACCCGGCCGGGGTTCGAACCCACGACCTCCCGATCACGGGGCGGACGCCTTACCACTAGGCCAACCGTGCCGGTCCCATTGCTGTCGACGACGCCAAATGTAACTGAGTGTCGAAACACCACAATCACCTTTGAAGGCAAAGTCCACTCAAACGGGATTGAGAATAACTGTTATGGCTTCTCGAAGGAAGGCCTGAACATACTGACACACCAAAGCCGCTAGACCACATCACAAACAGAACTCTACAATCCACAGGTGTTGCCCACACACACACACAAACACACACACACACAGAGAGAAGCCGTATTATATATATATGTATATATCTATAAATATATAGAGATAGATGACAGTGTATTTTTCGCGTGGCTATAAATTGATTCGACCTTTTCACTTTTACAGTAAGGACAACTTACGGGTGCAATCGTGACATTCTAAAAATAGTAACGTAGTAACGGGAATATGGATTGACGCCACACGAAGGAAGGGAGATAAACGCTGAAAACACTGGAGAAGATAAGGAAGAGTTACTGGGAATGGATCCAGAGAAAAACCAAAATCGGTTCAGCGCTGCGCGCTGAGAGCACGTGTTGAAATATCTCATCGATGAGGTTGTGTACGGGGTCTCTCTGAATAAGCCCACCAAATTTGAAGCAGATCCATCGAGAACTTTGGCCGTGCATCGCGCACAGACACACAGACACACAGACAGACACAAGTCGTATAGATGGGAGATTTATATAGCGCTTGACGTTCTCTAAGCGCTTTACATATTAATTTCTGCCGTGTGACTTTCAGCAGAATGACCTAGGTCTTTTACTTGCTACAGTGGTGATATATATGTGTGGGACATGGATGCAGTCTCTGAGTCATTGTCCAGGATGCAGTCTTATAGTGAGAAAATGGTTAAATACAGAATGGTCAGGATTATTAGAAAAAATATTACGCTTACCTGTTGTGCTGTAACCTGCTCCTCCTCAGCTTCACTGTCAGTGAAATCACTGTCTGTGTCGGACCAGCTCTGGTCAAACAATTCCTCTGCAGTCAGCGTTGTGTTTTCAGCGAAAAACACATTGTCATAGATGTTCTGATCACCATTCCCTGCATGCGGTGAATCCACAATGGGCCCAGACTCGCCATTGATTTTGGGATGTTTAGCAGTTTCCTTTGAGCCTAGCTTGGGTTTGCCAGAGTAATCCACAGGAGGTTTGACACGGAGAGATTTCGGTGTTTTGGGGGACTGGGGATGAGCGGTCGAGGCCCCAGAAGTTTCTGAGCTGTTCCGTCTGCCATGCGGAGATCGTACTTTCCTCTGGCGTGTGGCTGGAGTATCACTCTGACTCCTTCCAGGCTTCCTTTCCGGAGACTGAGGTTTTGAGGGAGATGGCGACTTACCGCCCATCATCCCATTCTCACCCTGCACTCTGGGTGACTGGGACACTGTCTTTGGACACTCACACTTAACTTCTGCCTGGACTTCCACAGGGAAACTGTCCTTGCTGTCGGAATCAGGAGTCACAGCATCAGCACTATCCTCGTTGGCTGCTGAATCGTGTTCACTCACAACCGCACCCCCTTCCCCTACCTCACCCTCCTCCTCATCCTCGTGAGTGGGCAGGGCCCCAATGTTGATCTGCTCAGCCAGCGCTCGCACGTACCCCTTTGCCATGACGGCCTTGGAGAAGTTCTTGTCGCGCGAAAGGCTGTAGAAACTCTTCACCCACCGGTCCGCTTTCTCCGACACGGGACTGAAACAGCGCCGAGCCCGCGGAGAGTCTGAGGACCCTCTGTCCTCGCTGCGAGCTCTGTCCGCAAACTGCTTCACTGCCCTGTCACTGCCAACCTGGTGAAGCTGCTTGAAGGTCTCACACCGCTGTTTGACCAGGCCAGGGCTGACCGGTGACTGGGGAGGGGAGACGCTAGCATCCTGGTCAGCGTCTGTGTCCACAACACAACACTCCCCGCTCCTGTCAGCGTGAGCGCCACCACCACAGCGGTCTCTGCTCAGCACAGGCCAGCACGATGTGGCCTGAGGGGAAGGCAGGCTGTGCTGATCTCTGCCGTCGTCGGGGCGAAGATGCAGGTATCCCGCAGCACCCTCATTTTCTGTGCGGATTTGGCTTACGAGGTCTTCATCCTCAGACTGGTCCGACCTGTCGACGCTGGACTCCTCATGTTCTAGCAGAGCTCGGCCACGCTTCTTGGCACCATTTCTTGACAGCCCAGCACTGGTTATGAGTCGGTCCAGAAACTTTGGCTTAGAGGGTGCTGCAACAGAAAAATCAAAAGATATTGTAAAGCTTGCTGGAGACATTTTTATTAAGGATTAGTTCAAAGAAATATTGCATGAACATGTGTCTGCAATTCTTACCCTGAGTTTCTCAACAAGCATGTCGGCTGAGATACTATATTTAGGCATGGCTGAGTTAGAATAAGCAAAGCCTGCCATTCCTAATATGTAATGTCTTCAAAACTGCTGACAAACTTCCCAACCACAAACAAAGGGACATCCTTCTTCGCTAACAAAATCTGATGCAGTCATGCACATGCCCTTTTGCAAGACCCTGTAGTAGAAATGGAATTGTCCTGGGGTTGCAAACAGACAGCTCATAACATCCCATTTGTACATGAACAGAATACAAATATTTACCATTGATAAAAACAAACAAAGATACAGCCAAGCCGGCAAGGTCTCCTGTCAGTCCTGTAGGGACATAATGTAACACTTTTCACTTTTCACCAGGCCGGCCAAGATAAGCACACTTAGCTGGGGATCAGTCTAAATGCAGAGTTCAAAGTCTGACAATGAGACAAGGAGACAAGCCAAACCTTTGCTTCATGTCACAAATACCATTTGGCCCAGGAAGCAGAGAGAGTGAGGGAGAGAGAGAGAGAGAGAGAGAGAGAGAGAGAGAGAGAGAGACACACACACACAGACTGAGAGAGAGAGAGAGAGAGAGAGAGAGAGAGAGAGAGAGAGAAAGAGAAAGAGAGAGAGAGAGCAGGAATGGTAGAGTAATGATGAAGTCACTAGGCCGTAGGGCAGGAAGGAACGTACAGTGGAACCCTCCCGAATCACCCCTCAATTAAAGACTTCCCACTTGTTCAAACCTTGCTTTTTCAAATTCTCTGTTCCGACATAACCTTTGTAACTTTTTATTTACCTCAATGTTCAGACTCCCTCTTTTGTAAGGACTCACT